>NW_017805992.1:254728-290474 GCF_001891065.2 Hippocampus comes
TTTATTTATTTTTCTTTTAATAAATATTATGGTGGACACTATTCTGTCCTTGTTCAGAATAGATCCACTTGTCGGCAGTCGTGGAATAAAGACGTGTTTACAGTCAATCGTGTGTGCTCCTTATGACTGCCACAATATATGTTTTAAAAAATGTATACTAAAACAATGTGCGGATACTAAACTAAGGAATACTTGTTTTAAAACAAACAATTTGGATAAAACAGAGAATGCGCTGTTATTTAATTGCTATTTAACTGCTAAACAGGAGCGCGGCCGGCCAGACCAGTGCGCATGTATGTTAATTTCGTTTAAACAATCCTGTAGAAATAATTTCAGATATCTTTACCTATTTATTTGATTTGAATTATTCTATTTAAAGCCTAGTAAGCCGCAGGATTTCTCTGCGTAATTAAGCAAATGCGCATCGAGATTTCTCTTTGTCTGGCCTCTTATTCTGTATTTCAGCGTTATTTCGTTGTGCAAATGCATTGATAATGTTCATAAAAATATGTAGATTATTTTAACCGTAAGAAATTGTGTTTTTTTTCTCCCAAAAATACTCACAAATAAAATATGAAATGTCGGGTTTGCTTCGGGCTCGGGCCTGCAAATCGGGCTCGGCTGACGTCACTGCTTTCTCGATTCTCATCTTGATCGTGAGCACTGTCTTCACCGCTTAAATCGACGACACTTTTACCGGGGACGAGGGTCCACGGCCGGGCTTCGTCTGTGTCGCTGGCCCCCTCGTCACTGTCGACCGGGGTCGGATTCTGTGCGTCTGGTAGCGAGCGTAGCGAGGCCACTCCCCCGCAAGCGAGCATTTGCTCTGGAGCAAATTTAATCCAGCTGCGTTCACACGTGCACATTTGTTTCGGCGTAGCGTCGCAAACGAGCATTTGCTCTGGAGCAAATTTTTAAACCACCTCCCTGAGGTGGATCAAATTTGGTCCGGTATAAGCTCTTTAGTGGAGCTACGCCGGAGCAAATGTGCACGTGTGAACGCTCGACTGGATTTATTTCGGAGCTGCGTCGGACCAAACGTTGCCGTGTGAACGGGGCTTTAGCAACAGAGGTGGAAGAAAACCTCACGTGCAACACCTAAGGTAGAAGATAGTTGTATTTTAAAACAAGATGGGTAAAAGTACTAGAACTGATGAACTGCACTGAACGGAAAAAAAAAGACGGAAATGTACCTTTGAGTACAGAAGTAAAATGTAAAAAAATAAAAAAAATTCTACTTGACTGTACTCCAATGCACTGATGGCCTTTAAAAAGACAACAATGCCCAAGTGCCATTAAAAATTGTGATCATATTAATATCATTCACTTTTAGTTAATACATCTCATACAATGCCATTTTAGTCAAGCATTTTTCATGTGACTAATGTAATTGTTACTTCATTTTATATGAAATAGTATAAAACAATTTCATTCTAGTCAATAATTGGAATATCATGTCATTGAAGTGATTTCATATAATCAATGTGGTTTTGGTGAAGGAATTTTAACAGAATTGATTTAATTTTGGCAATTCCATG
Source organism: Hippocampus comes (assembly GCF_001891065.2). Taxonomy (NCBI): domain Eukaryota; kingdom Metazoa; phylum Chordata; class Actinopteri; order Syngnathiformes; family Syngnathidae; genus Hippocampus; species Hippocampus comes. Next base: position 256,267 of record NW_017805992.1, read on the forward strand.
TAACAATGTCATTTTACGTTTCAATATGGGGTAATTCCTATCATTTTAGTTCATTGATTTTAATAATATAATTTCAGTCAATTTAATATTATTCATGGCATTTGACAACTGAACTTAATATGAATGTAACTTTAGTTGAGTAATTTCAATGTCATGTAATTTCAGTCAAGTCATTTTAATATGATTAGTATATTAGTATAGTAATGAATAATTCCAACATAAATTATTTGCTCTTAATTTCAGTATTTTTTTTCAGTTAACTTAGATGTAGTATAATTTAATTTCATTAAATAGATTTTTTAATTTAATTTGTTTTATTAATTTGGAATATTTTGCACCATATTAAACACACTTTTTGTCTGTATAATGTCAGAGGTAAAAAAAAAAAGTTACTGGCTAAAAAAATCTAATCTTAACTGACATGATGTGGGTCAAAACCAAATTCCAAACCGGGTGGATCTTCGAAACTGACAGATGCTTGTTTCATCCAAGTACATGTCGAGCGTCACCTAAAAGCCAACCAATGACAGCAAAATCAAAAAGCCAAGAGTCATACATGCCAACGGAATGAATACTGTCATGGGTAATTTGGATGAATTCGATTAGTGATTTCATTCACTCTGAACACTCACAAAGAAATGCTTTTCCCTCCATTTTTATTGCTGCGCAAACCTGAATCATGACACTTTTGGTGCTTACCGGTAATTTTACCACCGTACACCCAATAAAATTCAAACTGGTGAATAAAATCAGGCATCGTGGCGTTGCCGTCCATGTGACTGCGAAAGGCATTTTTTCTGAATTTTCAGCACTGTGATTTTTTTTTTTTTTTTTTGCATTGTGGCGCTATTAACATGTAAACCATCTGGAAGTGATGTCATGTCTTCCGTTTGGTGCCAGCGGCCACATCTGCTTCTTCTCCACCCAGTATGCCCTTATTGCTCATGCTGTTGTTGTTGTGGATACCGAATGAGTTCCTAGCACTTTGCCTACCATGGTCCCGCCACTAAAGGAGCACAAAAATGTTTTTTTTCCTCCCCCAAATAACATTTATTCCAAAAGAAGGAAGAGCCTCAGCAAGAGCTGTTAAGAGAACAACACAAGTCAAGGATACCGGATTTGTCTTGTGCTGTCTGTTTTGATTGTTTCAGCTCCAGCTGGAGTGAAGAGCTTTTCTCTCCAGCAGGCGCACCTGTTTTGCGTTTCCCCATCAAGCCTTGCCAAATATTTAAAGACTGCCAAGTTGCCAAGTCTCTTGGCGGATTATTGACCTTGCTCGCTGTAGTGCTTCAAGTGTTGTTTTCTAGACCTCTCGACAGCTTTCATAGGTGCTCTCGTTTTGTCATAGAACTTTGTAAGTCTTTTCATTCTTCCTTTTTATCAATCTTGATCTTTGGTTTGTGTTATTCGATTTATTTTGTTTGCGTATTCTGTGTTCTCTCGTCCCTTGCCTTTGCAAGTGCTTTTTGTTTTATGCGTTTTTTTTTTCCTGGCTCCTTTGTGACCAGCGTTTTCAGTTTGTACTTTGTCGGTGCGGTATTCTGTTGTAAATGTTTTTGTTGACACATTTTTTCTGAGCCTGAATTTCTGGTATCCAAAACATTGAGTTAGGATCAGAAACTGACAGGTTTGAGATAATTTGGCTGGATTCTTTAGTTGGAGTTGAGGTTGATGAAAACGAATCAAATAAAATTGCAAAAACCTTTTCGTTGACGAAACAAAAAGAGTTTGGAAAATCCAAAAGTAACTGAAATTACATCTTGTGTTTCTAAAAATAACTAATAACTCCAGGTAAAATGTTTGTTTTTATCTTCGTCAATTGAGATCACATATGAGCTTTCGGGGTTCATTTTGAATTTATTCATTTCACTCTTTGTGTCATTCGGAGCTGTGATTCCAGGTATGGGTCCTTGAGACTTTTTCTGTTTGTCCTGTTAACCCATTCAGGGACAGCCGTTACTACAGTGGACAGTTTATCGTGTTATTAGGTTACAAGGGTGCATGAAAGGCCCGTCCCACCCAATTTTATGTCACTTGGTGAAATGCTGATTAAAAAAAAACCTTCGGTGCCGCTACTGAGTGAGGATTGGCTATTTCAACTAGCTGTTCAATTTTCTGCGTTAGTTTTTAAGATGTTTTCATGTGGCATGTTATCATAGGAATCAAACTGGTTCTGGGGACTGACTTTTTTCTTTCTTTTTTTTTTTTTTTCTTTTTCCAAATTTTCTTGGAGTGAGAAAAATGCCACTTCAACTGCAGATGGCTGACTTGCTGTCACATTCCGGGCATGTGTCCTCAAGACTTTTTTTGTGCTTCTGTGATAATAAACATCCATCCATCCATTTTCTGATCCGCTTTATCCTCACAAGGGTCGTAGGGCGTGCTGGAGCCTATCCAAGACGTCTTCGGGCAGTAGGCGGCGGACACCCTTGGTTGCCAGCTAATCGCAGGGCACACACAGATGAACAACCATCCACACATACACTCACTCACTTTAGAGTGTTCAATCAGCTGCCATGCATGTTTTTGGAATGTGGGAGGAAACCGGAGTACCCGGAGTAAACCCTGCGTGGTTGCTCGGGGAGACCATGCAAACTCCACACAGGAAGGCCTGAGCCGGAATTGAACCCACGACTTCTGCACTGTGAGGTCGATGCGCTAACCACTGGACCACAGGGCTGCTGATGCTAAACAACCCAATTTTGTGTCAAGTGGTCAAACTAGTGTCAGGTGTATTTTTTTTTTCAATTTTCTAAGGATGCTATGGAGTGAGAAATGACTATTGGTCCTTCAAACCAAAATGGCTGACTTCCAGCTAAATGCAAAATTTCCAGGTGCTACTGAGTGAATTTGGAGGGGCGGGGGGTTTCGAGACCCCTAAAATACTTTGCAATTTCCTGTCCTGGCCTTGATGTTGATGGATCTCTCCATCCTTTCCGTCCACCTTTGCATTCCGTCATTCATCACGTCTGTCACTTTCCTGTCTTTGGAGCTCACTCATAACATTTTTTTTTTTGTGCTGCTTTCCTGATGTTTTTGTTTATGTGGACTCTTTCTCTTCCTTCCTGTCTCTCAGGCAGACCTCAACTCCACTGCTGCAGAGTTCATCTCAGGATAAAACCCTTCTCTCTCCCTCTCTCTGTGTCTCACACACACACACACACACACACACACGCACGCACGCACGCACGCACGTGCGCGCACACACACACACCGTGTGTTTTTTTTTAATAAGTGGTAGGCGTGACGGTGCCCGGGGACAGATGGAGAACGGTGAAGAAGAAACAACGATCTTCTCTGATGCAGGAAGACAATTATCAACATATGTCACATGACATCCGAGGTGGATTATTTTGTGTTTACACTTGACTTTTTTTTTTTTTAATGACATAGTTGAGTTTTGGCCAGAGTGCTTCGGAGATTTGACTTGATGATTTTTGCAGCTGATGTCGCTGAATTTCGGCATGACATCGTTTTTCAATCATCATGTAAATAAAGGGGTCATAACACATAGACCACACCATGAGCATCACCTTGTACATTAGAAATAAACACAACAATTACAAATAAAACTCAAAGCGAAAGAATAAATCAATTTTTATACACATTTGTATCTGCTATGATTAACTCGCTCGCTCGGTGTGCAAAAGTGAGTCAGGGCGACCATTATCTTAAAGCATTCGAAATAAACAAAAACTCGAAATAATCCACAAAAATGAACCTCAGCACCCTTACGTCTCAAAAGGTTGTGCAATGTACATGACAGAATGAATGCATTCTTCTTTCAATCTGTCCTCTTTCCAATTAGTTATGACAACCGCCACCTTGCACAATCGAAATAAACACAAAGACCTGCAGTAATCCACAGTGTTAAAAAAAAAAAAGTCCATGCAATGCTGAGTCATATCTCAAAAGGTCTTGCAAGATACAATTCACATAATTAATCTGATTGCTCCTCCCGGCAGTTGTTGATGATAAATACTCTCTTGTACAATAGAATTAAGGACAACAAAAAAAAAATAATCCAAAAAGTCCATGGCACAATCACCTCTCAAAAAAAATAGCACAAGGAATGTGTGGTCGACCCCTTAACTCGTCCTTCATGATTACCACCATTTTACACAATACTACGGAAATAAACGGGAGAAATAGAACTAATCCACAGAGTCAATATTAGTCCGTGGAAAATTTGGTGACATCTAAAAAAGTCTCGCAGTGAACCCATCACATGATTAATGCTGTTGATCTTTTAACCATTTATTTGAGATCAGTGCACACTAAAATTAAACAGAATGGCTAGAAGTGATCCACTAACTCAAAAACGCCACCCATCCAAGTTGGCACTCTTGGTTACAATCATGCTTGTGCGTGTCAGAATTAATGTGATTGCTGCTGCCACGATTCAGTAATTCAAACTACCGCTTGCACAGTAGAAAGATGAACAGAAAATCTACAAACTACAATTAATCCACAAAGTAAAAGTAAAAAGTTCAAAGCACATTGTACCACCATGTACGTGTGATACTGAATGCAGAAGTTTCTCTCCCACTTATTCACAATAACCACCAATTTACACAATAGAATTGAAAAGAACAGCTTGAAATAGTAAAGAATAAAATAATAGAGATATTTCACGTTGTACTCAGTTGTTTCATGCAAAAGAAATGGCAAATAAATCATGCAATTGTTTCCCTAGCCAGTTACAGTTGAGAAGCAACACCTTGTGCAATAGAAATAATGACGAGAAATGATCCACAAAGTAAAAAAAAAACAAACAAACAAACAAAAAAAGAGTCCACAGCATGCTTGGTCGCGTCACTAAAGCATCGTTATAATAAATATGATCACTTCTTTTGTACGTTAGTTAAAATTACCAGCGCCACTTTGCAGAATAGAAATAAACAGAATAAATAGAAATAATCCACAAAAGAGTCCACTGCATTCAAAGTTGCGTGGAATTGCATACCATAAGGTGACACAAACGCACGCACGCACGCACGCACGCACGCACACCCACACTCAGTCATTGGCAGTGGGGCACGGCAGGTGTCACGGGTACAACTGCACCTACTAGAACTAAAGTTCTACAAAACGCAGCCAAAGGCAATGTCCATTTTTTGTTGTCGTCTCCACAGGATGCAGTAAACAAGTCTGGCAGCATCAGCGTATAATTGCACGTTACGCTCAGAGAGCGCTTCTATTCTTACCATTGCACTCGCCCGCGATCGTGTGCGCGTCTATACGCGTGTGAAGTCAAGCGACTGTTTGGATTAACCTCCACTGGTCTTAAAAAGCTCAGGATATTTGGCTTTTGGCTGAACTTTCCAGGATGAAATGAAACCCAAAACCTCGATACACTTTCCACCTCTGAACTTTGACGTGGTCCAAACTTCTGATTGCACATGTCAAACTTTGAGTTGGACGTGGAAGGCCAGGACAGGGTTATCAAGTTCAACACCTGATATTGTTTGGCTACGTTGCGTTGAAAGCAATTGTCACTTTCAAGAGTGAAGTATATTTTACATCACACCAGACACTGATGTCATCTAATTATCTGACCGCAGGGTGGCATGTCTTTCCACTAGCATCTGGAATGGAAATTGTGCCGTCATGGTTCCGTTTTGGACTCATGAAAGAGTGGGTTGGGTTTCAAGATGGGTCAGTTATTTGGCTCAACTTTAGGTTTGGTGCGTCTCTGAGTCGCCTCCTGGTTGTGTGTCATTAAAGCCAGGATGCAACAGCAGCCAGAAGAACTTTTCCCCTTTGCGGTCACTGCCACAACATCATGATGTCATCGGAAGAAACCCTCTTCAAGTCCGCTTTAGGACTTCTCCTGCATGTACTCTTACGCTGGATTTACACTGCATCGTTTAGGTGACACGACCTGCCTAGGTGTAAAAGAAAAAAAAAAGATTTCAATTTGCAGCACAAAGAAAAACAAAAGAACAAGCGATGCTGAGTAACTCGAAGTCTGGATTGTGTTAAAATTAATTTCCCTCAATTATATTTAAGTTCCCTATAGGCAACCTTCAAAGATTCCTGGTCACCTGCAATTAGTCTCTTGCACTGTCTTGCACGCTGATGTTTGAATTTTGGCCTGTTTTACTTCCACTTCCCTCCCTTGGATGGAATGTTGTTGATTCTTGCGAACTACAGGCCCGCTGAGCTCTTCAGGACTCTTTTGTGATTAAGGGCGATCTCAATAAATTTGACCCAACTTTATTTCTGATTGATCCCATCAATTCCAGTTAATTAGCACCAAAACTTCAAACTGAATATTCCTGAAAATTTTGCAACTTCAACACATTTGAAGGGTTATCACATTATCAAAATGAGTAATGTACATAATTAGGTAAATGACAAGAGTGGGACTTTTTGCATTTAATAAGGTTTTAACAATACTTGTTTTGTTTAGTTTTTTTTACCAGTGGCAGTGTCTATATTTTTACTTTAGTACATGTGAGTACTTTTATCACCTCTGCTCTTTTGTTTGATTTGTGGCACTTTTCTCCATTGTGTCGCCCGGCGTGAGCTCGCCCACCAGTCGCGGCTCTTGAAGAATGTAGGTCAGGCGCGACAAAGAAGGAGGTTACGGCGTGTCCGTATTCAGACGGCCTGTTGTAACCCCCGCGGGTCACCACACATTAACCTCTTTTGTGTGTACAAATTTGTTTGAGACCGTACCTGAAATAAAAGTTAATAACTTGGATAAGACAAGGTCATGCGCATCAACAAATGAATGGGTTGTGGAATTGTGCTAGATGGGGACACTGGATAAATTGGACGTACGGGGAACAAGTGGGTGATCCAAATCTAAGTTTTGAGCCCTCTATGCAAGGAAATGTGTCAGGTGGTTTGATGCAATTTAGACAAAAAAAAAAATTGGTTTGTGAACAGCAAAGCTTTGAATGAATTTCCGTCAATCTTTGGACAAAATTTTGTCTCCCCAATCCAGGAAGTTGGGAAACAAGAACTGCTGTTTTATGTATGCTTTATCACTAGCTACAGAGGTAATTGTGAGATGTACGTGAGCTTCAGCAAGTTCTGTTTTGTAGCTGCTTTTAATGTTCAACGAGCTTTTAGGGTACCGTCTGAATATGCGGCAACACCTCATCGACGACGGCCAACCAAAGACGACAAACACTGAGTCACCTGAAGCAACAGCTCATGAAAACTCAACACTTCCCGTCTGTAGCTCGGTGGCTATATACTTTATTTATCCCAAAGGAAATACTGGGATTGTGTAATAAAAAATACAAAAAAATCTGGCAAACCAACGCTTGCTCTTTTGTTCCGAAAACAGAGAGGGAGGCAGGGTATGGCCCGACTGATCGCCAGCCAATCGCAGGGCACATCTAGACAGTAACCATTCACACATGAAATTTTTACATCAAATATTCATCACTACGAGCTTAATTAAAAACGGCGCAAGGGCATTTTGGGAGGCACCATAGTGAGCTGGTCTGGGTTTTGTGTCACACGACGTTGACAACACTCAAATGTGTTTTCATTGTCCTTGTGAGAGGAGCTACAAGGAGGAGAGGCGGGATATACACTGGCCAAACATTCACAGGGCACAATATACCTGTAGAGTGATTGCGGAAGGTATTCAAAGCGTTTCAGGTTTTTTTTTTTTTTTTTTCAAATTTTATGTTACCGCCTCATTCCATAATGGAATAAATTAAAATTTTCTTTCCAAATTCTACTCACAACACTCCATAATTCCAGTTTGAAGTTGTCTGTATTTATTTTTTTAAATCTTTGCATGTTTATTTAAAAAAATGAAGGGAAAGAAAACATGTACACGCAGTAAGTATTCAACGCCTTTGCCAAAAACCTCAAAATAAAGCTCAGGTGCATCATGTTTTCATGGATCATCCGAGAGCTCCCAAGATCTTAAATGGAATCCAGTTGAAGTGAATTCAGTTGATTGGACATGCTTTGGAAAGGCACACACTTATCGATATAAGGTCCCAAGGTGACAGCACTCATCAGAGCACAAGCCAAGCATGGGGGTCAAAGGAATAATATGTAGAGCTCAGAGGCAGGATTGCCTCGAGGCAATAGGAGGGGGAGAGAAAAGTACAGCGTTTTCACCAGACTAACAGCCAAGACCAACAGCAATCCTCAGAACAGTGAGGGAAACACGCTAATCCTGTTGCCTCCATCTATTTATTGCGTTTTTTTGTTTTTGTTTTTTAATTATGAATCAACTTTCCACATTTCTCATGGACTTAATTGGTTGCTCTTGACACCAATGAACCCTCAAAATGAAGTATGTAACCTTTGGCAATTACTGTATATCATCGATGACCCCCGCTGCGAGTAAGGCAATTAAATGATTTGACAGAACGGATTTTACGGACCTGCAGCAAAAAGCAGGAGCTGCTAGTTGAATCATTCCTCAACCAATCAATAAGCTCTTGGTAGCTGTCCAAATGTGTTTCCTCAGACACCCCCTCCCCCCCACTACACCGCGCACACAAAGAAAAGGCAGATTGGACAAAATGGAGGCTAATTCATCCTTTGAGTCCCTAGCAGACCAAACCGAGGAGTGATCAAGCTTCCATTTGGGAGCGTCAAGAAAGGGGCTTAGGACCTCCTCACGGGCAAACTTATCGTAAAGGTCTCAAAACACAGGGGCATCAAAAGGTCTGACGTGTAACAACAATGAGGAACAACAGAAGAAAATGGTCTGTCATTTGCACTGGTCTGTGTTGTTTACATTTTTTCATGATTAAAGTTGATTGTTGTCATCGATTTGAATTCAAATCCATTTGCTGTCAATGAAAAATAAATCAATAAATCTCATCCGCTCATGCTTTGTTTGCCTCGATAACATTTTCAATTGTGCTTGTATGCTTTTAACGATGCAGTAATGTTCTTGTTTGGCTAGTTGTAAGGTCATCTATTTGCATTACATTTTTTTTAATCTATCGTTTGGGGCATTTGTGGGGTTTTTTTTGTACTGAAGATGTCACAAGTTTGCTCTTGAGGAAATGCAGTATGTTGGAGTGATACATCTCGAAAAAGAGACAAGATTTGAATGTTGAGGAGGAGCTAAGTGAGCCTGGGTTCTTGGTCAAGTCTTCACTGCATGTGCATGTACATACACATGCATTCACTTCCGGAACATTTATTTTCAAAATCAAATCATTTGTATGCCATTTATTCTGGAAAGTAACATCAAAGGGCGGCCCGTTGGTTCAGTGTTTAGCGTGTCGACCTCACAGTGCAATCCCAGCTCTGACCTTCCTGTGTGGAGTTTGCATGTTATCCCTGGGCCTGAGTAGGTTTTCTCTGGGTACTCCGGTTTCCTCCCACATTCCAAACACATGCACAGCAGGCTTATTCAATGCTCAAAATTGTCCCTCGGTGTGAGTGTGGCGCAGATGGTTGTTTGTCTCTGTGTGCCCTATGATTGGCTGGCAACCGGTTCGCCAAATAAAACAGTTTTTCAAAATTACCAAAAGAGTGTACGGCAAGAACATGATTTTAGAAAAAAAAACCTTAATCATATGTATGGGAAAAACAAACAAACAAAAAAACCCACGCACACAACTTTTAACCCGCATTTAAAAGCAGGGGCTTGCACCAGGGGATAATTTATTTATGCTGACATCTTATTCCATTTGCATGCAGTTTAACAGCTAAATGCTGATGCACCATATTTGCTTTTAACTCTGAGCTCCACTAATTGAGTCTGCTAACCTCAGAACCATTCCGGGTTGCTATTCCATGAGCATTTCATTTAATGCCTAGTGGGATTAAAATAGACCCTTGGCGTTTGGGTTACTTTGTTATTAGTGTTGAATTTGTATTAAATGCCATGCGTGAAGAGACACCAAATGCAAATAATGTATACACAAATCACTGTGTGTTCAGGGACTCAGATCATCGCCATCTGCTGCAAAGTAACATTGACATTGGTCAGCAGTGTTAAATTATATGAGTGCTTTTTTTTTCTTCCATCCATTCATTCCATCCATTTTCTACCGCTTCTCCGGGGTTGGGTCGCGGGGGCAGTAGCTTTAGCAGTGAAGCCCAGACTTCCCTCTCCCTAGCCACTTCTTCCAGCTCTTCCCGGGGGATCCCGAGGCGTTCCCAGGCCAGCTGGGAGACATAGTCTCTCCAGCGTGTCCTGGGTCGCCCCGGGGCCTCCTGCCGGTGGGACATGCCCGTAACATCTCAACAGGGAGGTGTCCAGGAGGCATCCTAATCAGATGCCTGACCCACCTCATCTGGCTCCTCTCGATGTGGAGGAGAAGTGGCTCGACTCTGAGCCCCTCCCGGGTGACCGAGCTTCTCACCTTATCTCTAAGGGAGAGTCCGTACACCATTTGGAGAAAACTCATTTCGGCCGTTCTTTGTTCTTTCGGTCACGACCCATAGCTCGTGACCATAGATGAGGGTTGGAACGTACATTGACTGGTAAATTGAGAGCCTTGCCTTTTGGCTCAGAGCCTTCTTCACCACGACAGACCGATATAAAGTCCACATTACTGCAGATGCTGCACCGACCCGCCTGCCGATCTCTCTCCCTCCTGCCCTCACTCGTGAACAAGACCCCAAGATACTTAAACTCCTCCACTTGGGTCAAGATCTCCTCCCAGACCCAGAGAGGGCACTCCACCCTTTTCCGACTGAGGACCATTGATTTTTTTGTTTTTTTTAAGAGAATTTAAAGCACCATGCCTGTGAAGTGACGTGTGCATGGTTGTGCCTCATTGATTTCTAGTTTTCCTCCTCATTTCACCCCAGACACAAAGAAACTGGAACAGAGTTTGATGGGAAGAGAGCTCCACCAAGGCCAAACAGGCTCACGTGGATCGGTAACCGGTTGTACACCTTCGTGGAACGACAACTCCCAAAGACGACTCACTTGTATCATGAATATTTCTGCATAGTTGATGAAAATTTCACTGCAAATAATACTTTTGTTGTCAGGCCAACAGCTACACTAGAACAACACACAAGTGCTAACATTAACAGATTTATTTATTTTTGGTATTTCAACCAGACCACATCTCGGGCTAAGTCATCTGTGGATCGGTATCCGGGTGTGCACCTTCGCAGAACACAACCTCCTCAATAATTAAAAAAAATTCAATGACAACGTGTGGAAATTGCATTGGATTTGCCCATGAAGAATTTGAGTTTTATACTTTTTATATTGCTGTCACTTAATATTCAATCCACTGTGAATATGACCTCAAGTGAAAAAACAAAGCACTAATGCGGCTGAGATAACGTTGACAGCGTATTTTCTCAGTGACTGAGCTTCTGGGCGTGTCTCTTTCATTCATCTCCCTCATTAAAAACAATGCTGCGAGGGATGGAGGTGCGGTGGGGGTTGGCGGGTGTCTCCCAGGTGCAGCCATCAGGGCCGGCGTCCTGGGCTAATGGTGTCCTGTGATCAATTACCGCTCAGCCTGGGCGCGGCGACCATACATATTTCATGACGAGTGGCGGATACTGCCGAAACCTCTCACCTTCTTACGCCGCCGCCAACCCCCACTGATTCAAACCGCGCCCAAGCCAACCCACCCTCCGAATCAACCCCAACAGCGTGGACCCCCACCACCCCCACCCCCACCCTTGCTTTTCTACCTCGGAGGCGTGGATGAAAGGGAGACTCGACTTGTTAATATGCCGGGCACATGAAGGTGGGGTTCACCCCGAGCTGCTTTTGCTCTCTTTGTCTGAATGTGCGCTGTACGTACTGGGTGTGGACATAAATATACGTGCACATAAAGGGCTAAACACATTATTAGACTATCTGTCATTATGAGAACATCCAACATCATGACGGCGCTTTAATGCGCACTCTTTTATTTTCAGAGCTCTTGATGTTTTACCATTTTAAACAGGAATGAATCATTTCAAACCGAATACTCCTTCAATTATATAGCTGTCATTACCAAAAAAAAGAGAGAGGAGACCATCCAACATATTAAAATGAATTCATGCAGATTGTTTCAATCTCAGCAAACTCGAAGTCTGACCATTTTGAACAGGATAGAGCAACTTCAAACTGAATCCACCTTTAACCATGACTTTTGACCAACTGTCAGTTCGAAAAAAAAACCCAAGAGCGGAGCATCTTGCCCGGGGCTTTTTAGCGCCGCCCTAGTGGCTCACTGGAGCTTTTTCAAAAATGTTTGAAAACAGAAAAAGATGGGGGAGGGAAATATATTTTTTGTTTTAATATGCTTTCTGTAGGAGGGCAAACATGACACAATTCTTAACATTTTCCAATGCTGTGTAGAATAAATATTAATTAAATTTCAACATTTCTCTCAATGAGGATTTGCGACAAATGTTTCTATTAGTAGGACGGGATGCCAGGCAGGTGGCTGCTGTACAAAAACAGCATTTCATGTACAATTCACTGAGGGTACTGACTGGCAAAGAATGGGAATGTGGAGGGGCGAGAGAAGCATTTATAAACGGTACACGTGAGCTACGATAGTTAACATGCTGCAAAAGTGCGTCCCATGCCTCGTTCATCTTAGGGGCCGTTATGGCTGTTGCTCATTGTGCGTGTGTAAGTGCGTGCATATGCGCACGTGTGCGGTAACGGCTTGATCGCGGAAGTTTGGTTGATCGAAAAGTAGATCTTCGGTCAAAACAGGTTGGGCACAGATGCTCTTCAGGATGCACTGCAGGGAAAAAAAAACATTTAATGACGAAGGCTCATTGTGTGTTTGTAGCACACTTCGTCATTGTGATAGTACGGTTGGCTAATATAGCTCATATAGATTCATACAGCATGTGTTGCCTTCATTGTAAGGCTTATATAAGACTTTTCATTTTTTGCGGCTCCGGACATGTTTGTCTTTTGTTTTTTTTGGTCCAATATGGCTCTTTCAACATTTTGGCTTGCCGACCCTTGATCTAGCATAATGAAGGTCTTTAATGCGGATGCTTTAAAATGTCAATGAGCTTTCTATATTTCACCAATCTGAAAAGAAATGAGCAATTTTCAACGGAATCCACATTTGGCCATCAGACTAATAACCACGTTAGAAAAAATTTAGAAACACACTTTCAAGAGAGCTCTCATTGTTCAAGCATTTTGGAAAGAGTAAGTAAGGCAGTAGGAAGGAAGGAAGGAACGAGCAATTTCAAACTATACCCACCTTTGCTCATGTGACATAGAACTGACGGTGCCTGCCTTTAATGCACTTTCATTTTCAGACTGGTTCACCTTTGATCATATGACCTGCCATTAAAAAAAAAAAAAGATGGGACAGGACACTCACACGAATTACTTCCATGCACCCTTTCAATTTCAGCAAGCTCTTGATGTTTTAAAATTTTGAATAGAGATGAGCAACTTTCAAACGACTGTATGTTGACCTTCGACCATATGACCTATCGCCACATTGTATCCGATCTATGCATTACCTCTGTATTCACTCTGTGAAAGAAATTGTGGTTTTGGGTTCTTTCTTTTTTTAGAAATTAATTAAATAAATAAATAAAAATCTGAATTGTGTCAAAGGAATCGTGCAGTCTATAAATCTGGCCTTACGATTTTGGATGGTGTACTCTGGTGCTCTGCTCGCAAAGGACCTTTGTGTTGTCACAACGCAATGACGACAAAAGATGTTGCCAATTAGTTTGCTCATGAATGATCACATTGCGTGCTCAACGACCGATTGTGCTTTTAAGAAGAATCATTGTCAAGAGCAAATAACACTTCAAGGGCACCAAACAGCAAATGTAAGCCTCTCATCAGTGCAACAATAAAAGCTATGTGAGGACATGTGCAGCAGACAAATGTCCAGCGCTGTTGAAAGTGTGTGTGTGAGCGTGTGTGTGTGTGTGTGTGTGTGTGTGTGTGTGTGCGTGTGTGTGTGTGTGTGTGTGTGTGTGTGTGAAGTCTGTGGCAAATTCTGAGCAGTACAGCTGCTGACACTTTTTGTCTGGATAGGGGATAAACACGATTTTCCCACCGAACACTTTTCTGGGACTTACACACACACACACACACACACACACACACACACACACACACACACACACACACACACACACACACACACACACACACACACACACACAGAGCTTTCCTGTGCAGCTGTGTGAAAATCGTTGCACACTTCCACTGCCCCTTCGCTAATAGATGTCACATGATGGCGCCAAAATACGACATGAAGCTTTTCAATTCACTTCAACAAAGGTCCTTGGCAAGATGTCACAAGATGGCAACAAACCACTAGAAGAAGCTCCTTAACTTATGTTAACATAGTTACTTGGCACCAAGATGCCAGATGATGGCGTCAAAACACTACATGAAGCTTTTCAACTCATTTGACATAGTTCCTTGGCACAAAAATGTCACATGATGGTACCACAGCATGGCAAGAAGTTTTTCAGCTCACTCCCACATAGCTCCTCGGCAACAAGATGACATCTGATGGTGCCAAAGCACTACATGACACTTTACAATTAATTTAACATAGTTCCTTGACGCAGAAATGCCACATGATGGCTCCAAAGCATTATTTGAAGCTCCTCAACACATTACAACACAGTTTATTGGCATCAAGATGCCACATGGTGGCACTAAAGCACATGAATTTCTTCAATTCTCCTCAACATTGCTCCTCAGCACCAAGATGCCAAATGATGGAACTAAAGCAACACTTTAATACACTGATATGTCATCAAATCAACTGAGCCCTCTTGCACTTCACACAAATGTTACAAAATCTTTAAAGGTCAACTGTGAAGTAATTTCAGAAAATCCCAAATGAGATATTTTTATGTGTGATGTTAGAACACGTCACAGTGGGTTGGTGTCCTACATTGTCATTGCTACGGCAGTTCTGTTGCATTGTCGGCCACTGCGCATATTATATCGGCAGCATTGTTCGTTGAAAACCATTAAATTCATATAGTTACAATGTTTTCGTACAGGATTACATCCATGTACACATATAATACTTTGACTTGAATGTTTTCATTAACAACAGCCAGAGTTATTCAGCGATGATTACATTTACCTTTTTTATGAATCTGTTGAGAAAAATGAGGTTTTCGAAGTGCTTGTAACAATGAATGCTCCTCGATACCGGCGTGAAATTCATTCGCTTTGCAAGAATGAAACTGTATCATTCCAATTTTCTGGTCCATTTACATGCCCTATTCTGTTCTTTTGGCCACTCAAACAACTGTTTGCCTGAATGTGAACAGTGCATCGCCAAACGGCGCCGAGGCATTTCGCCGAATAACTCGATAACAATGGCAAAGAGCAAACAAAATTGTTACGGTACTTGGCTGTTCAGTTTCACACTTGATGGATAGGGAGGTACTTCAGAGATGATTGCTTGCAAGCCATTAAACAGCACTGTCCATTTTCCATCATTTGTCTACTTTAAAAGAAGCTGCTACTAACTTGTGCGTTCAAAATAGTTGGCAGGCCAGTTTAGCGGCAGGTGGCGAGACTCAGGCTTGAAGCATATGGTGCCACGTGGGCGCCAAAATGCAAGCCGCCGTGGAGGATAACGAGGTGCGGCCAAGGGGAGTCAATCTTCCATTTAGTGCCAAATTAACTCCTCGACCCTCACCTGATGTCAGGAGCTTTCAGGGCGTCAACTAAGCAGCTTTATCCCCGCAAATGTGGCATCTCGTCACACAACGTTGCGCCCCGATGGACGCCTCATGAGGTACACCTGCAGCGTCTAATGAGCAACACATGCACTTCGCATAAGCAAAATATTTCACACAGCTTCAGGTGTTGATGCATTGCAACTCAACGCAGCTGCAAACTACCTGAAATCATGGTCAGGGTTCAATTCCCGGAAACAATTCCCAGCATGAACCAATTCCAAGCACAGACCAAGCAACAACAACAACAAAAACACATGGGTGGTTGGCATTAGGAAGAGCATCTGCTGTGAAACCAAAACAACACTGTGCCAAACAAGCCGAAAGTCACAAGAACAACTTCAAAAAATGAGTCTCCCCAAATAGAGCCACTGTAATTGCCATACAGTTCATACATGCTAATTGCTATATGCTATTCACACTGCCTTGCCTATTAGGCTGTTGCTCACCAAAAACAGCAGCACCGACCAAAACATGTCAACGGTACAATGTAAACCACTTGCTGAGATTGTAAACAAATTCCCAGTAGCTAAGTTACTTCAGGCACAGACATTAAAGTTTTCAGTAGGTTTCTGAACAAAACAGCAGCACCTTCTGAGGCAGGTAAATCAAATTTACATTTGATTATGTTACTCAGTATATTTTTATTTTGTTTCAAGTAAAAAATAATATTTATTTAACATATTTTTTTGTTTTGTTTCCAATGACTTCACGTAACTTAACGTTATAGCTGTTATTGTTGTAAAAAGTGTTCTATAAATAAAATTGAGTATAATTTATTCATTTAACTTCTTACTTTTTTTTTTTTAGGTTTGTTTTTGAATAAAACAAAAACATCTCAGCAAGTTTATGAGAGTCATGTTAAAATTCGCTTGACATGTTTTCGGGCAGACATTTTCCAAAGGGAACGGAGTTTTACTGTAGTTTGATGAATCTGTGGCGAGTTCCTCCCGATGCCTGTATGACAGTTATTTCCAACTGGTTAAAAAAAAAAAAAAAAGTATGTTTTGGAATTAGATTGTTAGGCGATCAGCACAACATAAATGACATACAGTGGTACCTCTAATTACAAACGTCTCTTCATACGAAATTTTCAAGTTACGAAACGCCTCAACAGGAAAATATTGCCTCATGTTACGAAAAAAATGTCAAGATACGAAAGGTATGCAACTCTGAGTTTCCTGAACACAACATAATTACAGCTGCTCTGCCATTGGCTATCACGGAGCATCTTCCTGGCATGCCATTGGCTACCGTAAGTGTCTATGTGTGTAGATAGATAGATAGGTGTCTATGCAGCGCCCTCGTCATTCGCCCTCGGGCCATGAGGTGTTCCAATAGTTTTACGTACTGTATATGTGAATCACCCAGAAAAGGTGTTCACCAGTCGGGCGATCGCTCACTATGCCGATGTTTGCCTTGGACATTTTCGAAGAACTGTTAATGGCTGACAAAAGCAAACGTCCTTGGATCAGTTCTTTACAAAACGCCAGGCAAAAACTGCTTCTGAGAGAGAGCATGAACTAAAGACGGTAAAAAACAATGAGGATGCAGTTAAAAGTTAAATGACCGTCATTTTCATTCTTTAATCCATTCTTTGTTTTTTTACATTATGCACAGCTCTCATTTATTGTGCAATCATCTAATTGTAATTGTAATTGTATTTGTTAGATATTTTGATGCATTTTTTATGCTTTAGAAAACATTTATGTCTGAATTTTGGGGGGCCTTGGAATGGATTAGGGCAGCCTTTTTTGCCCTACGGATCAGTTTAATGTGAGACAATATTTTCAGGGACAGGCCTTGAAGGTATGATAGATATATACAACAAAATAATATAATATGACCTGCATGAAAACTATGGTATTTTCAAAACGTAATAATAAACATGAATCATGACAAAAGGAACGTCCTATCTGGCCGCAACACTCTCTGGTCGCGATGGTAACGTTTAAACCTGCCTTCAAAATAAGATACAAAATGCATGAAAAATACGACTCACCATCGCGGCATTATAGGGTTGATACGTGGGAATCTCCCTTAGAGATAAATCCGTATTTTAAGTAGGACTCCGGGTATTGTCAATTAAATGTAGCTTTCTTTTTCTTGGAAGTCGTAGGCTCCTCTTCTGTCTCCTGGCTGGGCCTTTTCCCCTTCCCAAAGAAACTTTCCAGAGACGTTTGTTTTTTACTCATTTTGCGAGTTCCCAGGTTTCATTTCAGTGGTAACCTATCACGTGCCTGAGAAGCGCGCCTAGGCCTGCGTCAAGAGTGACATACTGTAGATGGATGTAACGGAGAATCTGGTAAATTTTTGAAATAAAACATCTTTCAGATTCTGAAATGAATAAAACGGAAGTAATGTAAGTTATTTATTCTTTCTGTGCGGCACAGTACCAAATGACCCACGGGTTGGTGGCCCCTGGATTAGGGCATTTACATGGAAAACACGTCTCTACTTACAAAATTTTCTCGTTAAGAAATTTCTTCCAGAGCCAATTAATTTCGTAAGTAGAGGTACCACTGTATTTAAATGTTAGCTATATTGGGCAGAGATTTTGGGGGCCGTCGCATGATTAAGTGTGACTTTTCAATTGTCGTTTTGTGAAGGCCGTGAAAGATCTAATATGTGGACGAACATGAACACTGATGGGAACGTAGACACGTGCTGTTGCAGTCTGTGTGAAGTTCATGTTTTCAAGGCTTCCAGTGTGAAAAAAAATATTCAGGGAATGAAACTCGAGAGCGAATGAGATTGTAGAGGAATTTTGTTTTTGGGCCAGCCAGTCCAGATGTTTTGTGAGTGCCCCTGCAAACAAACGAGATATCTCCTTGCACTACTGGATATGTAAGCCCATTGAAAGATAGTCAAGTCTTTCCCACGTGCAAAGTAACAGATGGGGGCAGCACGGCTCGGTGGTAGAGTGCTCGATTGCAACTTTCTTACACGGAGCCATCACTTCTATTTTAGCACTGTATCCCCTCTGCACAATATTTATTTATTTATTTTTAACCACGACTTTGTGACCTGATAAGATTAACATGCATTTGTACACGTCAGAAAAGACAAAAGTCAGCATTTTTTCATTCCTCAAAATTCAAGCCCCGGAATTGCCCCAAAATGGCCGCTTCAAATCAAAACGTTAGACTTCACGTTCAGTTTCAGGCTTGGATTCCTGTGTCCTGTTATTATAGACATCCATCCATCCAATTTTGTGCTGATCAGTGAAATTATGACTCGTGCTTGAGGCATTTTGTTTTTCCTGAGGGCACTATATATAGTGGATATGTTTTATTTTGTATTCAATGTTAAAAATGACGAGGGTGGCCCGGTGGGCAACTGGTTAGCGCGTCAACATTACAGTGCAGAGGTGCAGGGTTCGATTTCGGCTCCGGACTTCCTGTGTCGAGTTTGCATGTTCTCCCCGTGCCTGTGTGGGTTTTCTCTGGGTACTCCGGTTTCCTCCCACATTCCCAAAACGATGCATGGCAGGTTGATTGAACACTCAAAATTGGCCCCTTGTGTAAGTGTGAGCGCAGATGGTTGTTCGTCTCTGTGTGCCCTGCGATTGGCTGGCAACCGGTTCAAGGTGTCCCCCGCCTAGTGGCCGAAGACAGCTGGGATTGGCTCCAGCACCCCCGCGACCCTTGTGAGGATAAAAGTGGATCGGAAAATGGATGGATTGATGTAATATAGCTTATTTTAAGAATGAAATCATAATTTGTGGTGAATTAATTTATAATTACATGTAATCAAACAAAAAATATATAACGTATATTTGCAATTGTTTATTTTTGTCAGATTTGTATTATTCACATGCTCATTTGACCAATTAAATGTAATCCTTTAATTTCCTATTGTACAAATATACTTGTATTTTCATTGATACCGGTAGTTAATTTCCATAAAATAGTCATGAACAATCATTTGAATTTGATGTATAATTCATTTGGGTTTTTTTTTGTTTGGGTGTGGTTCTGTGTGTGTGTGTGTGTGTGTGTGTGTGTGTGTGTGTGTGTGTGTGTGTGTGTGTGTGCGCGTGTATAAAAGTGTGAAATGTAATACTGTTTGTTTATTTAATGTGACGTGTAACTATGAACAAACCCAATGTAGAGAAAACATTGAAATGAATGCAGCAAATATAAGAGGACTCTTGACAATGCACATCACCCCCGTTCTCCAACAGCTCCACTGGCTTCCTGTTCAACATCGCATCAATTACAAACTGCTCCTATATACATATATGGCCATCCACAACCTGGCCCCTCCTTACCTGTCCGACCTTCTCCAGGTGCATATGCCCACTCGCTCCCTCAGATCCTCGTCCTCCCTCCACCTGTCAGTGCCCCCTGCCCGCCTGAGCACCATGGGAGCTAGAGCCTTCAGTCGCGCTGCTCCAGAGCTTTGGAACAATCTACCTCCGGACCTCCAAAACTGCACATCTCTCTCCACTTTCAAGTCCCGTCTAAAAACACACCTGTTCAGGATTGCCAACAACACATAGCTCTTCCATTCCCTATGTTTTTATGATTTTATGTCCTGTTTTTTATATAATATCTCGCTTACAAATTTTTACATTGTATTTTTTTATTGTCTGTACAGTGTCCTTGGGTGGCATGAAAGGCGCTTTTAAATAAAATGCATTATTATTATTAATGCAATTTATGCCAATCCTCCCTTCATGTTTACTCACATCTGGTGCTTCAGTTGAGCTCTTTGTAGCCTCTTTAGCATATCATTTGGCAGATGAGAAATTAATTGCAGGTCAAAAGAGGTGAACCATTCATACAAAACAACTTTGTTTGCGGTCGATCTGGCCGAACCTTTTGTGTACGCAGGATAATTGTGTTGTTCGGCGAATATGCAGTGGCGACATAATGAGGAACTGACATGGGCGCTTACGTGACAGCTGACGAGACTGCAGCGCTAGTCTGATTTTCCATTGTTGACGACAAACTACGACTTCGAACCTACAGAAATGAAGCCTTTTCGTTATCAAGTCAACACTTAATATAAGACTTTGAAGTTATTATCAACTCTGTAGACTGGTTTACTGCTTTGGCTGGATGTTATAAACGTTTTCAAACAATCAATCTTTTATTGTATTCAACTTCTCATATTGACGAACCTGAATTTGTCGCCAAGTCGTAATGTGCTGTGGTTCATCACCATTCCTTGCAGTCTTACAGTCATAATTACAATCATTATTTGAAAACACTTGTCGGTCATGAATTTTAAACAATCAAATGCAAGATTGTGAGTATGATGCTAACTGGGTGTGCCTTCGCCCAAGAAGCAAATTCTTACGCCGATGCGCGAATTCATTCTGCGCCGTTCACACCCACGAAACTTCACATGTAGCAAAATAATATAATGATTATAAAATAAATCAATTTCGATTTGTAATTTTATTGAACAATTTGGACATTTACTGTTACTTTAACAATAAATTGAAAAACAAAAAATATTAACTTGCACACACTTGAATTATTTTATTGAGATCAACCATTTGATAAAATGCAAATAATATTCGAGAAGTATACAAAATTACAGATACGATTTTTCATAACTGGTTAAAAAAAAACCATTGTTGAAGCAATTTTGCCATTTAGCTCCTTGTTAGAGAACAGCAAGTTTTGAAAAAAAAAACAAACAAAAAAAAAAAAAAACATTGAACCATTCAACATTTAGCCATAAAGGTTATCAGAGCGTACTTCAGTTTCATCTTGAACCTTCACCCTAAAGCCCGAAATCCTTATTAACTGATATGCTGGAAAACAAGTTGCTTTCAAGCTTCTCAATTTATGCATCACAAACAACAAAATGACAAAGTAGCAGCAGGAACTCCCACAATTAGTATGCTGGAAAAGCATGACTAAACTGGCTCGCAGGCTAACGGCAACCTTGCCAGACTTTTCTTCTTTTTTTTTTTTTCTTCATAATTTTACGGCGAAGGGAGGCAGGCGGGAGCTTATTCTTGCCATATTTGCTGAAACTGCTTCTAATTAGTCAGCGCAAAAGACACCCGCCGCTCCGACACGTCCGAGGAGGAGAGGAACTTTTGGCAAGCTCTCGCCGCCATGAAAAGCATTCCATTACTATCAGTGTGTGGAGCGCACCATCAGACAGGATTCAACATGGAGGAGGATATGGGTTGAGGGGGCAGGGTGTGGTGTGCGCAATTTGAAAACGTGTTCTTTCAAAGGCTGCCGTGACCTTTAAAAAAAGCCTGTTGAAACACACACACACACACGCACGCACGCACGCACGCACACACACACACACACACACACACACACACACACACACACACACACACACACACATATTTTTAAAATCTTAACCGATTTTTTTTTTTGCATGTGAGAGAGCCCATATGGTAAAAAAAGAGAAAAAAAGAAAAAAAAACATTAAATGTGTTGTTCCTGCTCTGATTGTTTGTACGAAGATGCCTCAAATGGGAGGTCTGTTGTGGAACATTAGACGACACAATCACTGAGGGTTTAAGGTTGTAATTATTGAACAGTTTTAACTATCAAAAATCAAAGATTATCCCACGGTTTTCTGAGCAAATTGAGGAGGAAAAAAAAAAAAAATATATATATATATATATATACACACACACACACATACAGTAATCTCTCGCGGTTTATCGCGGGTGGTTTTGGTCCCCATTAACCACGATAAACGAAAATCCGCAAAAAACCTGACACCACAGGATAATCATTCTGGGTTCTTTTAGACATCTGATAATCAGGCCTCTGCTGATTAAAAAAAAAAAAATCTCAACACACCACTCACGAAAAGGATAATCACTCCGAATATCTTTGAGACATCTGTCAAATGATCATTTGTTGAATTTGATGGGAAAACTCACTCTTAACACACCTCACACTACAGAAAAATAGTCCAGAATACTATTTTAGGGGCATCTGATAATCTGGTCATTGCAGACTTTCAAAAATTTTTCGCCCGATTTTCAAATGTGTTCACTCCATTAACTTGTTTTAAGGTACGTTTTATACTTGAAATGACGAACATAACACACCACACAGATCACGTTGGCCAGTCTCCACTTTCAATTTCACATTTCTAGTGAAAATTTGCGATCGTAAATTTTACAGTTTTAACGATGATTTTTTTAAAAAGCAGATTGCAACTTTTGTTGCAGCTCACACCATAGGATAATGACTCAGGAAAATCTTTCAAAGGTGTACAATAATCAGGTTTTTGCTGACTTTGATCTGAAAAAAAACAAAAGACTGAACATATTCTAAAGGCTAATCACTCAGGATAATCTTTGAGATGTCTTTCAATTGAGCCTTTGATTAGAAAAAAACACTTTTAACACACCTCACACCCCAGATAATTGTTCAGGATAATCATTTCAAGGCACTTGAAAATCAGGCTTTTGTCGATTTTGATTGTAAGGGAAGGAAAATCTACTTATGCCCGATTGTCGGTGTGTGCATATGACGCTTCCATCCCCTTATCGTATCTTTTGTACTTCAGATGACCAGTACAGCACACCACACGTAACGATTTCTTCACCAATAATCGCCAGTCTCCTGCTGTGAATTAGATGTCTGTTGTATCACATTTCATCTCGCAATCACAGAGAATTTGTTTGCCACTATTAAACAGGTTGAAACCTTACCATGGTCCAACCTTTTTTCGAACAAACCAGACAAGAAAAAAAAAAAATCACTCTTCGTACACCCCACACCACGTGGTATTTGCTCTTGATAATCTTTCAGAGACAGTTGATTATCAGGCCTTTGCTGACCTTCATTGCAAAGGAGGGCGGGTGGTTCTTCGGATTTGGGCCAATTGTCGGTCTGTGCACCCGGCTCAAGAGTGACTTATCAGCAATGTTATTGTCAAAGACAGTCAGAATAAATGAATAATTTAACTGCTTGGGGCAGCCTGGGTGTCGCAGTTGATTGACACGTTACTGACACACAAAGGCACGAGGAAAAAAGGAAAAAAAAACCTCCGGGCAGAAAAGGATACGTTGCATCGTTGTCATTCAAGGTTATTCTATGCAAGCCACATGAATTAATGTCTAAAAGATCTGAACAATTATGGTACTGTAAGTAGGGATGGGCAAAGTCATAGATTTATTCATCATAAAGGATTCCGCCAACTAAGTGCAATTGATTCGTTAAAATCATGTTTCTTTGAAACAATTGAAGGTAAAATGAGGTGTGCTTGTGGTTGAAGAACAAAGCGAAGTCAGCGATGGGAAATTGAGCTACAGCACAGCCGCCAAAACTACATATTAAAAAAAACAAAAAAAAAGATTGATTTCACCACTGGCGACGTGAAACATTTTGAAAGGAATGTGACATATCATAATCCTAATTACTATTATGTCACATTGGAATAAAAGTTTTACAAATACACCATAATCCTTCGTTTTTCATGGTTAATACCACAAAGTAGGATTTGCATACCTTCTATTGGTGAAGTTTTGAGACTCCAGGCAGTTGACAACATACCAATTACCTGTCGTTGTCTGTCTGATCACTGATGTTAGAAGCATCACAGGTAACTGAATGTTTAGAATATGTAAACAGTATTTATACTTTACACATTTGAGACAAAGATGACAATTCTGGTAAATAACGCATTTACTAGAATATTTAATGATAAAACCTTATACGGGAATTAACATTCATCAGCATTGCCTTCTGAGAGAGACAAAGAGACTTGTGTTGGTGGAGCAGAAGGCATAGCGATGCTAGCTACTGGCCAGCTATCGCTATATATATATATTTGTGTTGGTGGAGCAGAAGGCATCCAGCTAGCTACTGGCCAGCTATCGCTATATATATATATATATATCTGAGTCACATCAGCTCTTTGTTCAGCATGCAGGGAAACCTTCTCTCTCACGCATCAACATGAAGCAATGCATCTTCCCTCAAATATGAGTGCCGCAATATTTATCTATTTATTTATTAACTTGTGAAAAAAACTAACAAAACCGAAATACTGAAGCCATTCATCCATTTTCTAATCTGCTTTATCCCCAGGAGTGACATGAGTGTGCTGGAGCCTATCCAAGCTGTCTTCGGGTAGTAGGTGGGGCACACCCTGAGGTGTTTGCTAGCCAATCGCAGGGCACACATAGACGAACAACCACCCACACTCATACTCACACCTAATTTAGAGTGTTCCATTGACCTGCCATGCATGTTTTTGGAATGTGGGAGGAAACCGGAGGACCCGGAGAAAACCCACGCAAGCACGGGGAGAACATGCAAAATCCACACAGGAAGGCCAGAGCTGGAATTGAACCTGGCACCGTTTCATGCACGAAAGCCATCCCCACTTTACTGCTCCCCCTACGACGAAAAGTCCTCTGTTCCGTTAAACGAAATCTTTTTCTCTGCCCTTGCCTCGCAACGAGATTCACTACAAGGAAAACAAGCCTTCCGCAAAAGTCTAATCCAACAGCGACCTCTACTGCTTCGTTCGGAAACGGCAACAGCAACCACCATACTGGTTTACACATGCGCAGTAATCTAGGAAGTATTCGTTCTTGTTAGTTTCAGACGCAGCACAAATCTTGCATTGCTAAAATGGATACGAAACGGACCTTTGCAGACTAAGGAGCTAAGAAAAGAAAAGCATTCACGCTTGAAGACAGGATAAAAGTCATAAAAATGAAAGATGGAGGAAGCAAAGTAAAAGACATTAAAATACACCCTGAAACGGTTGCCAGCCAATTGCAGGGCACACAGAGATGAACAACCACCCGCGCTCACACTCACACCTAGGGACAATTTACAGTGTTCAATCAGCCTGCCATGGATGTTTTTGGAATGTGGGAGGAAACTGGAGTACACGGAGAAAACCCACGCAGGCACGTGGAGAACATGCAAACTCCACACAAGAAGGCCGGAGCCGGGATTGAACCCACGGCCTCTGCACTGTGAGGTCGACGCGCTAACCACTGGATCACCGGGCTGCCCAAAAATAATAAAAAAAAAAATAATAATAAAATAATAATACTACACATTTCCAATTTAATAATTTACACCACAAGAAACCCAGTTACTTCAATTAAAAAAATGTGATGCAATTTCCGGGGATATAAAAATTAATTTAAAAAATACGGTACATCGATTTTATGTGTACATGTTTAACAGCACTCAAAAGTAATTATTTCAATTGAAAAAGGTCCACGTTTGTGTCAAAACACATTTTTTAACAAATTGTTTAGTGGATGTGCATTTACCCTTTATTCTAGGACAGCAGATGAGTTCCCTGGGGTCACAAGCATCAGGAGGGCCTGCTCCATGATTTGATAAGACTGTACTATGGAATCTTGTAATATAACTATAATTGGGTTGCACATAAACATCTCGGTGTGGTCCTCAAATGAGCACCCAAGGTTGTTGTTTAGTGCTCATCTTTCTCCCGACCCACCAACCTCATGGATGAACTTTCAGGACTTGCGGCACTTCTGAGCAAGGTTTTTCTCTGAGATAAGTCGGTCTGTCATTTTAATATAACTGAAAAGAAAGTGGGAGATAGATAGAAAGAAAGAAAGTTTTTATAATTGCCATGGTGTCATGCTGCTGACAGTGGCACATGAGGCCCAGCACAAACTTGTCAGGAGGCGGTGGCTGACAAAAGCAGAAAGGGTAGGGGGCCGGGGTGGAGCTTGCGGACAAATGCGGCGCTCTTTCACTGTCCTTCTCCACTGCTGTGTCGTGTGGCAGCGGTCCAAACACACAAAGGCCAGCTGCAGTTAAGTAGGATGGCAGGCCAAAAACTGCTAAGGCTGTCTTGCATTGCATCATTTTGCTTCAATGGCGCCAACATTTCGGCGCCCGAGCAGTAGCAATTGCGAATCTATTCAAAATGGACAGAACTCAACTCTTCCGGAATGATATGAGGTCGGCAGTTTTCTCCTCAGCGCTCGAGCAGTCGCAGCTCTCAAACAACGGTCTTCAAAACGGCACGGATCCATCTTGTGTTCTCCTTTCAACGAAATGGATGTGGAATTACGAAGTGGATGAGATAAGATTTTTCTTCCACGCTCAAGCAGTCGCTACTCTCAAATTGTTCCGAATGGCAGGAATTCTTTTTATGCGTGACGCTCAAAGCAAAAAAAAAGAAAGAAATAAAAATTGAACTCTGATATGAGCTCTTTCATATCACTAGTTGTCTTTTCCTCCCTCGACCAGTCACAAGTGTCAAAAGGGCAGAGATTCATTTTATTTCATGTGCTCTTTCAACAAAAAACGTTAGGCCTTCATTGGTGGAAAATTATGAGGTAGCTGAGATCAGAGTTTTCTTTTCAGCACTCTAGCGAACCACAACTCTCAGGCCATTGTCTTGAAAAATCACAGAGGCATTCGATGTAATCGTTTCAATTATAAAGAACTCTGATTTTGGTGTGACATGAGGTAATTGAGGTCTTTTGGGTGCTCAAGTGGTTGATATTCTCAAATGAATTTCTTCAAAATGGCAGGAACTTGTTTTACAGTGCAAACAAGGTAAAAATGAACTCTATTATTCTGGACCAATATAAAGTACCGTAGTTTTCTTTTTGGAGTTCGAGTATAGTCACAATTCATTTTTCCCTGCACACGCAAGGGTCATTTTCACGTCAAGGAAGACCTTCCTTGTTATCAAATAATATTTCAGTTAGCAGAGTTTCAAGTCACAGGTCAAAATTTACTTTGCGAGGCTTGAGTAGTTGCAACTCTCAAACGATTTCGTTTGAACTTCCGTTCATCCGTTTTCTCTTGTCCGTGTCCTCAAACCGTTTTATTTTCGTGGAAGAGCAAGACCCTTCTTGAAAGAAAACTTGATCCAAAGTGTTTGAAGTCTTTTTTTTTTTTTTTCGTGCAATGTCTCCTTTCAAAAATGAAGAAGTGAATTTGAAAGATGGGACAGCTTTGATCAAAACATCACAAGCAACCTTCCCCCAACGAGCGAAGCGTGCTGTTGACTTTTCATCATCTCTGTTTAAATTGGGTCAAAGATTTTTTTTATTCTTCACTAAAATTTTTACGTAACTCAAATGATCAAAATTTTTAGGCAGGAGTGAACACAATGTCTTGTCTCAATCTTCTCTGCTGTGTTAGGAATAGACTGCTCGACACCCTTCATCCGACGCGCGAAAATCTCCCTGCTGCTACCAGAGCGCTTTAAAACATTTACAATGCCAAATTGAAGTTGGCTGCGTGTCGGATCATAATGCGACGTGAGGAGTGGCGCGCCTTTTGCCTTTGAAGCAAATCAAGCAAAAGCGAGTGAGCATACTAATCGGGGCGTTTCATTTGCAATTCTCAGTTAGGCGGAGTGAAGACATCATGTTTTATCATGCACTCGACCAGTTGTCTGGACTATGTTCAGCACAGGAATAGAGAGGTTTCATTTTCTGTCCATGAGATGATTAACTACCACAATGTGCCAAAAAAGATGTGTCATTTAAAAAAGTGACAATAATGGGATCCAATAAAACGGACATCATAAATCAATGGGTCATCCTTACCGTAAGCATTTAAAAGCCCTGATATGATTGTGACAAGGTGTGTCATTTAAAAAAGTGACAATAATGGGATGCAATAAATCAATTGGGCATCCTTACCATAAGCATTTAAAAGCCCTGATATGATTGTGACAAGGCATCACAATAATCTGACATCCCTGCATGATTTTTTTTAAACAAAATTTCAGGTGCAATGTTTTATCGACAACAAATCATTTCTCAAATTAATCAAAAGTCAGAATTTCAGCCTCTGAATAGTAAATATCCGATTTTTGTCGTCCTTCATAAAAGTAGAAGGATTAACTTTGTGGGTTTTTTTTCAAAATAGGACATTTGCAAACATCTGCTTTTATATTTTTGCCTATTTTTTGACATGTTACGGGAAAAAAAACAGTCACTGAATCACAATTTGTGCATTTTCTCCACTATCAATCTCAGGACAGAAATGTCCTGTTTTGTGTGAAAGGATGTGATCACATCGTGAACAATCCTTGATGAAAATATTTTTATCCAAATCATCAAAGAATCAACAACATAATCAATAGGTTACTCAATAGTTTACAGAAAATTAGTTCCATTCTTAAAATAAGTCTTAATTATTTCAGGAACAAAAAAATGTCCTATTTTTTCCGAGAACAAAAAGGAATCTTTTGGAAAACAGTCCTCTTTCTCGAGCAAAAATGTTGATTGTAATTACAAGAAGCACATTTTTTTTTTAATTCATTTGTTAAATTAAGACATTCCTTCCTTATTACACTCTGACTGACATGAAGGTCACATGTTGGAAAAATATGACTTAACTCTTGCTTTTTATTTTGCTCTTGTAGGATTGTTTCTCACAATGGTACCGAAATGAATTGCACTCATGTTTTTGTACCAAATTTATTTTTGGGCTTTGTTAGTTGGACCTTTTTTGTTTTTTTTTTGTGTAATTTGTTTTTACCATTTTCCTGTTTTTCTGAATAATTTCCCTACACTTTTTCAGATTTTTTTCCCCTGTTTTTCAAAATATTTGTGTCAGAGATTTTCTCGGACAAAGTTAAAGAAATGACTCGGCACACAGGGAAAATTGTCTTCAATATCGGCGGGAGGGGATCTCTGAGAGCGAACGACGATTTAGTTGCTCTGATGATCACACTCTCGGCTCCCTCTCCGCCGGTTCGAACTTTTATTGCAAAATACAAGAAAGACACTGCCCCCGAGATTTGCATACCGCGCCCCCCGGTCCGGCCCCTCGGTAGTGATCTGATCTACCCGAAAACACAAGTCACAGACTTTGCTGATGACAAATGTCCACCTGGGCGCGACAGCTGTTCCCAAACTGTCTTTTGGTATTCAACAACTCTTTGTTCCCAATTTGTTTATTCCCACTCTGTGATTGAATCAAGCCTTCTTCCATCTGTTCGCCCCCCTTGCTTTGACTTGATTACTCAAGAAAAGGCCCTCCGCCCAAACGGCCGACAACTCTGCGCTGAGTATGTCCAGACATGCCCAAATTAACCGAAAACTTTAAACATGATACATTTTGTTCATAGATTTCTCTATCAATTTGTTTAAATTACGGTACACAAAAAACTCCAAAAAAAGAAATTTTTTACTTTGAAAAAAAATTTGGATTTTTTTTTTTTTTCCAGTGAATGTAATACGCTTCCATACAATGGAACAAATAGAGTTGATGGAATAAATACATCATTACAAGGAATATGTAGTCGGACTAATCATAGATTTGAAACAAGCTTTTGATACCAGAGTTTCGAATGTCATCATCTTACAGGGAAAATGAAATGGAATTCCCGACAGATAAATCAGTTGAACGGTCCCCTGTAATGTTGACACGGCACGAGACTTGAGGAGTATCGGTAGCCGATGCTAACTGGTGCCGACAGTGACGCCGAAGCAGCCAGAGGGCCTGTGACTCGCCGGAGCGTTATGCAATACTAGCGATACCATGACCCGCGTCAAAGTGGCTGAAGCTCTTGCGGAGGACTGAAAAAAGCTGCTCGGGTTTCTCATCCTCTTCCCAGCCAATAAATTGCATACGCAGCAGCAAGTGTTATTGGACGCTGGATGTTACACCCTGCACGCCTGATATACTGCCCGACTCTGGTCTGACCATTAATGCTAAAAAAGTCCAGATTTATGACTCGAGTCCCATGGCGGAGAGACACTTCACAGTAAACGCACACTCGGATGTGCATTAACGTGATTAAAAAACAAATTGAAAATCCTGACTTCAAACTTAAATGGATTTTGTGAGCTATTGCGTCATACCTACCTGTTATAGTAATAGTGATCACATTGTGAGCAATCCTTGATGAAAATAAATTGTTTCAAGCTGTTTAATGCCATGCCCACTTGAATTTTACCATCAAGCTAAACCTTAAGCAAAGAAAATTACACTTGTGTACCACCAAACCGCAGAGCTTCTCCTTGGGAAAGGCTGTGTAGCTTCATGCTAACCAATGATTCAAAACAGCACGGACAGGCTAACGAACAGCATCTGTCTCTTGGTGTTCTAATCCTCTCAACATTGGTGGGGCAACACACGTAGAATGACAATATAAAAATGATGACAGGTAAGTATTCTTTCTCCTCCATCAAGAATAACTAATATTACTGTAGCTTCCCAAGGAGCTGAGACCATCTTTGTATGTGTCTGTATTTTACTGGCTCTATGATTGACTGGCAACCAATCCAATATGTAATCTGTTTTTCAATGGGACAGGCCCTTGTGTGCCGGTAACCTGAAGAGCAAAGAGCAGCATAGAAAATGGTTGGGTGGAGGGATTATACTGCCCCCATGTGGCCAAGGACACATCAGAAGGAGCAGTAGAATTAAAAAAAAAAAAAAAAAATTCTTCACATTCTAATTAATCGTCATTTTTGTATGTTTCTACAAGAGTGTTATTTGCCTTTTTAAAACACATTACAAATTTAAAAAAGTAATTTATTGTTTGCTTCTAGCTTTGTCAAAACACTCAAATATTTGAAAAAAATACAGCTCACATTTCACCCTCTTTTGAGATACCAAGTAAAATCCATCTCTAAAAAATGAGCCACTGCTCACCACATCCCCATCTACACTGGGATGTGCCGACCCCGAGCTTTGGTTACCATGACGACCGGAAACACTGAAGAGTTAAGTGGCTGCTTGTGATAGCGGCAGCTCGGTGTCTGAAGAAAAAGACAAATGCCAACAAAAACAATGAAAATGTGGACTGTATTTTCAATCAGGGAAGCAGAACTTTGTAGCCAAGCTGCTGTTTTTATACTTCACACGTCTTTCATGCCTCTGATTCTGCTAAAACTGCTCCTAGCCATCCTCTGGGAAAGTAATCCTGGACGCATCGTCAATTTGATTCGCCGACTACTTTTTAACATCACTTCGGTGTTAATCACACAATGGTGGCTTGTACGGACGGATGACGGATGTGTTGCAGCGTGACATTTCACTTCGGGAAAGCTTCAAGGCAAAAGCTGGCAGTTGAACCACAGCACTGCTGTCATCCTAAACAAGTGCAGATTTGACTGTGTTGGTACTAGTGATCACAGTGACTCACTGTTGATGCCTCTCAGTGGATCAAACCAAGTGGAACAACACAGTGCCTTTGATCGTTTCACAGGCTCATCTTGCCCGGACCGGTTACTGACCTCACCGTGACTTTTGGATTTCATTTTTATGTTTTAGGCAAGTTCATTCGCATCATCATCCTCCCCTCAGTGAAGCTTAACTGTACTGTTAATAAATGCAAACAGCAAAGTATGTGAGCTGTTGCCCAGCAATTGGACTTGCGCGTCACTCCGCACAGGTTTATAATACTTTACGTCAGGGGTCCCCAACCGCCGGTCCGCGGACCGGTACCGGTCCGCAAGGCATTTGGTACCGGGCCGCACAGAAAGAACTTGAACTTTTAATTCCGTTTTATTTATTTCGGAATACGAAAGATGTTTTATTTTGAAAAATCACCGGATTCTCCGTTACATCCGTCTGTGTCACGCTTGACACACGTCAAGCCGCGCTTCTCCGTCACGTGACCGATTACGCTAAAAACACAACGCCAGAGCTCGCAAAATGAGTAATAAAACTGCTGGAGAGCGCAAATGACGGTGGCCTTAAAAGTACGTTCGAGACAACTGGATTAAAGTTATGGCTGAATATTCTGAGATCGCCACAGTAGCACTGTTGCTATTTCCGACATGCTACATGTGGGAGGAGGGGGTTTTCTGCAGCAACGGCAACTAAAACAAAATTACGAAGTAGACTGGACATAAAACACACACTTGAGGTGTCATTCTCTCCTATTACCCCGAGATGGGGCCGTCTGGTTGCAGAAAATCAAGCTCGGGGCTGTGGTGAGTCGTCATTTTCATGCACTTTGAATTTGCGTTGTATCGTGGGGCAAAAGAGGTTGGGGACCCCTGCTTTACGTAGTTTTAGATTTTTCATTCGAGTTAGTTTGAATTTCATTTGGACTCTATTTTTTTTCCACCTACGGACTTCGATCAAACGGAAAATCCCTCACCTGGAATAAAAACCTATGCATTAACATTTCGACGACGATATTACATTAACGGTTGATTCATAACGGAAGTTCCGGTACACAGAAGCCGGAAGCCATATAGATGCCCGCAGTAGTGCAAACACAAGCAAGTCCCGCTTGATACTGCTGAATAACTGTCGGCGTTGCTATCTACTCTCATTGGATCCAAAATGGCGACATGTAAGTGATTCTCTTGGCATGAGTTTTACTGGAATCGCGAACGATTTTCGATTTCATACATTTACATTTACGTCCTGTAGATCGTGGCATCCAAACGAAGAGGAACGGTAATGACCGTGGAAGAGAGAGTGCAATGCATCTGATTAGCTGCTCAGAGTAAATTGCTGGCGGCTCAACGGACAGTCGAGTAAATGAACGTTTCCTGGAACGGTTTGACTGTTCCATCCATCCATCCATCCATCCATTTTCCACCGCTTATCCGGGGTCGGGTGGCGGGGGCAGCAGCTTTAGGAGGGAAGCCCAGACTTCCCTCTCCGCCCGAGCCAACTCATCTGGCTCCTCTCGATGTGGAGGAGAAGCGGCTCTACTCTGAGCCCCTCCCGGATAACCGAGCTTCTCACCTTATCTCTAAGGGAGAGCCCGGATACCCTGCGGAGAAAACTCATTTCGGCCGCTTGTATCCGGGATCTCGTTCTTTCGGTCACGACCCATAGCTCGTGGCCATAGATGAGGGTTGGGACGTAGATCGACCGGTAAATTGAGAGCTTTGCCCTTTCGCTCAGCTCCTTCTTCACCACGACAGACCGATACAACGTCTGCATCACAGCAGACGCTGCACCGATCCGCCTGTCGATCTCTCGCTCCCTCCTGCCCTCACTCGTGAACAAGACCCCAAGATACTTAAATTCCTCCACTTGGGGCAAGATCTCCTCCCCGACCCGGAGAGGGCACTCCACCCTTTTCCGACTGAGGACCATGGTTTCAGATTTGGAGGTGCTGATCCTCATCCCAACCGCTTCACACTCGGCTGCGAAACGCTCCAGTGAGAGTTGGAGAGCCCTGCTTGAAGGAGCCAACAGTACCACATCATCCGCAAAAAGCAGAGATGCAATACTGAGGCCCCCAAAACGGACCCCCTCAACGCTTCGGCTGTGCCTAGAAATTCTGTCCATAAAGGTGATGAACAGAATCGGCGACAAAGGACAGCCTTGGCGGAGTCCAACCCTCACTGGAAACGATTCCGACTTATTGCCGGCAATGCGAACCAAACTCTGACATCGGCAGTATAGGGACCGAACAGCCCGTATCAGGGGGCTCGGTACCCCATACTCCCGAAGCACCCCCCACAGAACTCCCCGAGGGACACGGTCAAATGCCTTCTCCAAGTCCACAAAACACATGTAGACTGGTTGGGCAAGTTCCCACGTACCCTCGAGGACCCTGCTAAGGGTGTAGAGCTGGTCCACAGTTCCACGGCCAGGACGAAAACCACACTGCTCCTCTTCAATCTGAGGCTCGACTTCCCGACGGACCCTCCTCTCCAGCACCCCTGAATAGACCTTACCAGGGAGGCT
>NW_017805992.1:291151-295380 GCF_001891065.2 Hippocampus comes
ACCGGCATCTTCCCCCACCATCGGAGCCTACTCACCACCAGGTGGTGATCAGTTGACAGCTCCGCCCCTCTCTTCACCCGAGTGTCCAAAACATGCGGCCGCAAATCCGATGATACAACCACAAAGTCAATCATCGAACTGCGGCCTAGGGTGTCCTGGTGCCAAGTGCACATATGGACACTCTTATGTTTGAACAAAGTGTTTGTTATGGACAGTCCGTGACGAGCACAGAAGTCCAACAACAAAACACCACTCGAGTTCTGATCGGGGGGGCCGTTCCTCCCAATCACGCCCTTCCAGGTCTCACTGTCATTGCCCACGTGAGCATTGAAGTCCCCCAGCAGAACAAGGGAGTCCCCAGCAGGAGTACTCTCCAGCACACCCTCCAAGGACTCCAAAAAGGGTGGGTAGGCTGAGCTGCTGTTTGGTGCATATGCACAAACAACGGTCAGGACCCGTCCCCCCACCCGAAGGCGGAGGGAGGCAACCCTCTCGTCTACCGGTGTGAACCCCAATGTACAGGCACTGAGCCGGGGGGCAATAAGTATGCCCACACCTGCTCTGCGCCTCTCACCGTGAGCAACTCCAGAGTGGAAGAGAGTCCAACCCCTCTCGAGAGAACTGGTACCAGAACCCAGGCTATGTGTTGAGGCAAGTCCGACTATATCCAGTCGGAACTTGTCTACCTCGCACACCAGCTCGGGCTCCTTCCCTGCAAGAGAGGTGACATTCCACGTCCCTAGAGCTAGCTTCTGCAGCCGAGGATCAGACCGCCAGGGTCCCCGCCTTTGGCTGCTGCCCAGCTCACATTGCACCCGACCCCTTTGGCCCCTCCCATGGGTGGTGTGCACCCGGTTTGACTGTTATCGTGCTAAAAACCTTCCGCTAACTGGACCGCTAATTAGAGAGAAGAATTAGAGAGAAGCCGAGTTCCATAGCGCCAACTATGGGCATGGAGGACTTCGAAGCGTCCCCTAGCTGGCTTGAAAAGTTCGTTGCACGACATCAGATGAGCAACGCTGTCTTGGGTGGTGATCAAGGGGAGGTAAAGTGACAGTGAGTGAGTAGAAAGAAAAGCTACCAGGCCTGTTTACTCGTCTCATTTTGTAGCAAATAGTCCTAATTTTGTGACTAGTCTTGTTATACTCTATTTTGTTCATATACCTGTACTGTATGCTGCAGTTTTTGTGTTATTAACAGTTTTTGGAACATATATGAATTTTATTGCTTGTGTTGTTACACATGTATTTTGTTACCATACTTGCATGTTCATAAAGGAATGTTTTTTTTTCGTTTTGTTTTTTTGTTTTGTAGTGCCAGATGGCTGGGATGAATCACTACAAAGAGATTGTGGCACTGTCATTAAAACATTCCTCTAACAGTCAGTACTGACTAAGCACGAGCAATGGGCTCAGCTGTTTTTTTGAGGTGGGTAACTAAAGAAGCCTCAATGTTGCCTAATTCACACAATGACGCTATGACGTATGCTGCCCCAAAACACAAGCTGCCAGCTCATTCGCACATTCACACTCATTGGGACCAACTGCCATCGTAGACCAAAGAGACTGAAGGAGCAACTCAGATGTTGGTCGAAAATCTCTCCCACCCCGAAACGACAAAATCAATGATTTGACTATTTCAAATGTATTGAAAGTGTCATTTTATGATTGTTTTTGCTTCCTACGACCGCTACAATCATGAGAGGCATAAAGCAGAAACATTCACATTGAATGGTTGATATACACATTCTTAAATACTTCATTCCCACACCACCTGCTGTATGTTTAAGTCAACTATGTTAACCACTACACCAAAGGCCTCATGCAGGTAAATCTATAATATATATTTATATGTTATATAAAATATGGTTGTCAATCAATGAAGAATTTTAGCTGTGATTGATAACATGATTTCGATTGTTAAATTGGGATTCAGAAATGAACCACACATTTTGTAGGTGTTCTAAATGTAGAATAAATAGAATTTTTTTCAAGGTTTAAATAATCTTATCAACATATAATTGGACAAATATGCTTACTATATGAAAATATATTCATTATTGCAGCATTTCAAATTCAAGTCTAACAACAAACAAGATGGGCACGCACTGTACAACAATCACTGCACTTATTGAATTTGTCTATCTAAATATTTCTTAGTCGTATTTAAATGCAACGTATTGTTAGCTAAATGTCGCCTCACAAATCTTGACATTAACCTTGAATCATTCCACACCATCGCAAGTGCAAATGCCCCAAACTTGATTATTATGATTTTTTTTAATTAGTTTTTTTTTAATCGTACGATCTTTACCTGGATTCATAAATCCTTAGCTTGTCATCACTTAACTGAAGAATAACTTGAAACTTAGGCTTCAAAACCTCTTTTCTTAGCTCCGTATTCATTTTTCAAGCCAACGAATTGAAATTAAGTCTCTTTTTCCTGCAGTTCCTTCACTCTCAAATGTTTTCACTTCTTCCCACTCTGACCATTCACAACACAGTTGTGATTATCTGCCAACTGCTTTGTAGTTTTACTTGTCTGTCATAGCGTCCATCCTCGCCTATCACGAAGCCCAACTGCAAATTTTACTTTTGTTTTTTTTTTTTTTTTAATTCATCCCAAAGGTCAGTTCAGTTCAATTGGTGTGCCCCGCCTACTGCCCGAAGACAGCTGGGATAGGCTCCAGCACACCCCGGGACCCTTGTGAGGATAAAGCGGATCAGAAAATCGATGGATGGATGGATCACGTGTGAACAACTATACCACAGAAGCCCCATGCCTTTAAATGGGCCTTGATTTTTATTTTTGGGGGTTTCACAGGGATTTGATAGGACCTTTTTTTGCCTTTAAATGGGCTTTGATTGACTCATTTGCCATTAAATGGGCCTTAATTGAACCTTCCTGGCTTTAAATGGCCCTTGATTTGACTCTTTTGTCTTCAGCTGGGCTTTGATTTAATTTTGATTTGCCCTTTAAGTAGCTATTTATTTGAACTTTTGCCTTTAAATGGGCCTTAATTTGATATTTTGGCTTTTAAATTGGCCGTAAATCAACTTTTTGCTTTTAAGTGGGCATTGATTTGACTTCCATTTAAGTTTGCATGTGGGAGAAGGAGTGTTGATGGGAGTGCGTGATTTATAAAAGTTGGACATGGACCCAGCACCATCTTACTGCTGATAGTAGACACAGTCCTGCGGGTATTATGTTATCTTGAGGCATTGTATGACGAAAATGGAACCCAATGAATCTTGTATTGTTACATTGCATTTGACTTTAAATGGTGTTACTATTTTGTAATGATGCTCTGTTTTGAAATATTGGTGTTTTTAATTGCTGTGTTTGTGAGTGCAGCACTATTCTAGCAGCAGCAACATTGTGAGTCAGCTTTTTCCCCTCTGCCTGGTGTAATGGAGTTAAAGCGGGGGTGAGATAATGCCTGAGGAGGCAGTCAGGAATCAAAGCGCCCACATCCTGCTGGAGCAAGAAGATGGTACAATACTGCCACCTGCTGGACCATAGCTGGAAGTACATCAGGTGGGTGGAGACCAGACATGGATTAATTTTTGGCTGTGAAGATGCATTATTTATTCTAAATAAATGATGGAAAATATTGGAGTAGGTTTCAATTATATTAAGTTTCTTTGACAATTTATTTTTTGGAACGTGTATGCGGCGATCAGAATTCTCTATTCGTCTATTTTTTTTTTTTTTTATACTTAAAGAGTTGAATCAGTAGTTTGCCACCTGTGTAAATAGTTGCAAGAAAGTGAAGTTGATTGGCCAACCTGGGGATTCGTCAAAAAAGAGGCTGTGTCCAAATTCACAGGCTAGGTCCTCTGAAGGCCGCATTTTCGGCTGCATGACATCAGTTCCGGCGTAAAGTGACCGCACGTGGTGTGCAATTTCATATTCACAGTGGCGGTTCTAGATCAGTTTCACTGAGGGCAGTCCGCGGAGGGTCCATGAGCAGGAGCCTTCGAAGGCATTGAAGGACCCAGCTTGCGAATTCTCTTTTTAGAATTTGGAAACCACGTGCGGTCCGTTTGTGCCGGAAGTGACGCCTTGTAGCAGAAACTACAGCCAAAAATGCGCCCTAATGAGAATGCAGCCTGTGAATATGGACACAGCCAGACAACGACAATATCCAGGTGGCCAATACTGTCCTCTAGTGGTGAAATATCCAACAACTACATGGCCAACCAGTCAGAGAGAAGAGCCAATTTTTT
>NW_017805992.1:295461-302872 GCF_001891065.2 Hippocampus comes
GCGCGCGCACACACACACACACACACACACACACACACACACACACACACACACACACGCACATGCGAGCGCACGCTCGCACGCACGCACTCACGTGGGTGCCCACCAGTACACTCGTGCACATATGCACGCACACCACGATGAGCAACAGTCGGAACGGGCCGAAAATGAACGCAAGCTAAAGATACAAACAAACAATTTTTTCCCCACCCATTTCCTCCTCCCACCCCTTGCGGTCGACTTGGAACCAGTTCGCTGGCTCCCAGTCGATTCTGATCAACGTATTGGGCACCCCTGCCTTAAAATTAGAGCTAATTCGCTGACTGTCTGAGCGCTTAGCGCCATTGTTTGCCCATGAGCGGTGATGCAGTCATCTGATTGGTTGCCCTCAATGTCAATCAAGTAACGAGATTGATGATAGGCTGACGAAGTACGTTCTGTCTAGTTAGCGCCTCAATTTGAATGGCATTGCCACTGCCGAGGCGTTTTCGATGCTTGTCCTGTGAAAGCCCGGGAGCCGCATTGAACCAGCCAAAGAGCCGCATGCGGCTCGTGAGCCGCGGGTTGTCCACCCCTGACATAGACACTACGAAATGATGAGAACGGACAGTCGAAAAAAAAAGTGTGTGTGTATGTGTGTGTGTGTGCGCGCGCGCGTGTGCGTGTGCGTGTGCGTGTGTGTGTGTGTGTGTGTAAGTTGAGGGGTTCGTTGTTTTTAGTGGATAGCTCTACTTTACGAACGGCAAAAGGAGAGATGGAATCCTTTAAATGCAGTTTTATTAAAAGGGGGCAAAAAATGTCTGCACCATAGCACATTCGAGAACACAACTCTCGTAACTAAAATCACTTCCTGCTTCTCGTACGTCAACAGCCAATCAGAACCTATCAACATAAAAACATGTCTCAGCAATTATTAAACAACCGAATATAATTTAGGTACTGTATTCTTAACATGAAATAATATGATGCTCAAACATAAAATGACAATTAATAATATGACATAAGGGACGGCCCGGTGTCCAATAGTCAGCGCGTCGACCTCACAGTGCAGAGGTGCCGGGTTCAATCCCAGTTCCGTCCTCCCTGTGTGGAGTTTGCATGTTCTCCCCGGGCCTGCGTGGATTTTCTCCAGGTACTCCGGTTTCCTCCTACATTCCAAAAACATGCATGGCAGGCTGATTATGTCCTAACAAGCGATTCCAGCTCATGTCTCTTCAGCCTGAACAGATCTGCATTACCTATTCAAACAAAAGTGACAGACCAGAGCCTTGCTCCGCTGGGCTGGTGCACCGTGCTGCAGGCCAAGACAGAACACACACACACACACACACACACACACACACACACACACACACACACACACACACACACACACATACACGTACATTTGCGTTGTTTCCCCCCACCGCGTCTGTATTCCATGGTCCACGATCCATGAAGGTGTTTCGCTAAATCTTCCATCAGCGACTGTAAATAAACCGAGATGGATTCCTAAGCAGCTCTGTGGGAATTGCACTCCTGCCCGTGTCCCACTCCCCCTAAATCAAAATGCACAAGGTTCACCTGGTTCGAGTGGAAGAGGCCACGTGCAGTAGAGGGACACTTATTTCCTCCTGTCATTCTCCGGGGTACAAGCGGGGGTCTGGCTCCAACAGAACCAAGGGGGGGCTTGATGAATTGAAGCGACGGATTTATGACGGACCTGGCAGTTCCTCTGCTTCAATTTTTTTTTTCCTACAAGGAGTTTAAACGTCCTCCGAGGACTGGACCAAATTCATCAAAAAATATGAGCAAGATCCAACAACTTTTCATTTTGATATACATTCAGCATGTGTGAATTCAGATTTTTTTTTTTTTTTTGCACTTTTAATTTAAAACATTAAACTTTTAATGCATTGCTATTTAAAACTGCTTGATGGCTTAGTTAACTACTGTCAATTCATATTGTTATCAGCAGTTTTATTTGTAGTAGTCGTAGTAGTTGTAAAAGAGGAACTGGTAGTAGAGCAGTTGTAGAACTCTGTTGAAGTAATTTGTTATTGTAAGTGTGGTCGTAGTTTTTTTTCAATGGTGGAATTTATATTCTTAGTACAAGTTGTAGTACTAGAGATAATTTTTATGGTAATGGTAGCAGTGGTCGTAATGTGCATGTGTAGCTGGAGTAATTATTGTAGTTGTCGTAGTAGTATTACCAGATGTTGCCATAGATGTAGCCGCTGCAGTGATTGTAGTAGACGCGGTCGTGTTTTTAGCAGTCGAAGTATTTATATTGGCGATAGCTGATGTTGTTATAGTTGTACAAGTAGCAATAGTTATTGTAAGCAGTAGTAGTATTCGTCATAGTAGCAGCAACAGCAGCAGTAGTAGATGCAGTTGTAGTAAATGTAGCAATAGTAGTTATTCAAGTAGTGATAGTTTTCATAAATATCACGGAGGTGGTTGTACATATTTGTGTTGTAGTTGTAAAAGTTATAGTGGTGGTGGTGGAAGTAGCTTTCCTACATCCAGTCCTAGGAGTAGTAAAATAGCAATAGTGGTCACACTTGTAGTAATACTAGTTGCAGTCATAGTTGTATGTGTAGTTGTTGTAAGTTACAGTACAGTAGTAGTAAAAGTAGCAGTAGTCGTAGCGATAGTTGAAATTCTCGTTGTAGTTGTGGTACATGTAGTGTTTATAGTAGTTGTCATCGTTATATTGGCAGTGATAGAGTCGTAGCATGTCCTGTCTGCATTCAAATGTGTGTAAAAGTGTTGCTTCAAGTGCACATCCCTTCATTTCTACTGTGTGTGTGTAACTTATGTGGCTGTCGGTGGGAGCAGCATGGGGTGATTGTGGATTGTCCGGGCCTGGGCATTCCCGCGGTCAATTTGGGGTCGGGTTCGGGCTCCGCCGTCCTTTCCTAAGTGGGCCGAGCCAGCGGCAGGATTGATGTGCGCTGAGATGGAGGCTGTGCAGCCAAAACATCATCAGGACCTCTCCTTGACTTCACATTTTTCTTGGGGGATTGGGGGCTGGTTTTAAAAATGTGTCAGGCGCCATGTCAGAATGAGAGGGACATGCTGCGTTTTTGTTTTGCGACAGCTACTATGAACAAGACTTAATGTTCCAGCTTGATGTGGCCTACACGTGCTGACATTCCACTATCATTCACTAAATTAATGGACACAACATTAGGTACACCATTGCAGTCTGTATGGAAGAAAACATATTTTATGAAGACAACGACTAAAATATACAGGAATATAATTCAATAGAATGTAAAGAATGAAGTAGAGTGTCCATCATGAATAATTCATTGAAGGTTCACGGAAACCCCTTCAGTCTGAAGCTGTGAACATCATTAAATTGTGTTTCAGTTCTACCGTTTCTTCCAGCCCTGGCAAAACATAGACTGGTGGAGATCACTTCCTCGCCTGGTCCACACTAAAGACTTTCTTGCTCATCTGTTAAGTAACTCTGCCAGCTTGCCTGATCTGCTGATACTGCTCGACCTTGCCTATTGCATCAATAAAAGAGGCTTTCTGCCATTTGGGTCAAAAACTGCTTCGGAGCATAACAAGAACAACTTTCACAATCCCAATTACTGTATTTTCATGACCGAAAGGTCATACTTACATTTCCTCCAAAACGGACAGGGCGCCTAATAATGCGTGCTCATAATTGTGTATGAACCATGTTCCAAAATTTGTCAATGCTGTTGTGTGACTTCAATGAGGGGTCCGCTTGAATGACTGAAGTTGTGATGTAACGCTGCTTATACAGTATAGAGGAAAAGTGGATGTAATTGAGGACAGCATGCGGACGTTAAAGTGGGAAGAGCGGCGTGAAAGGGGACTCTCAAGGTACGCTCACAGTAAGTGTATATAGGATAGAGTACGTGAATTGCGCAAAACAACATCACGAAAATGGCACCTACAAAGAGACACACTTACAAAGCACAGTTTAAACTGCAAGCTAACAGTTATGCGGAGGACCCCGAGCAAACGCAAAAGAATTCAATACAATCCAATACAATACATCCTGATTGATATTGCGCTTTCACAACAGCTGCAGCTGTAACAAAGCGCTTAACAAAACAGTTAACATTTAGTAAAATAATAAACACAACGCTAACATAATACACGGACAGTCGTGCAATCCTAACCACTTTTCCCTCATATGCTTTGTTGTTAAAAGCAGTTTGAGATGAAAGAGGAGAGAATCAAAGTGTCCTTTCACCAGTGGATCAGAGACGTCATGTTCAGAATGTGCACACGTTGGCTACAAGCTAAGTTTGAAAATCAACAAGAAGCTGAAGCATCCATTGATGAAAAAAAGAAATTGGTTCACTTCTCCTGTCCCATGTAAATCCATTTAAATTCCAAGCGGCGAGTCTCAGTTCCAAATACGCATTTGTGCTCCACGCCGACGCTCCGCTCTTCATCCTCAACTTCAGCAGCGATCCATCCATCCAGCCGCACCAACGCAGACTGTCCAACAGCGCCGACATCTCCGCTGAACAAAACGGGGCTGTGAAAAATGCTGCCCATTACAGGCGCAAAAAACACAAACGACCCCGAGGCTGGGTAGCACCGACAGTCAAATGGCGCCGACATTCCACCGAATCAAAATCAGTGCTGGTATGCGCGTGCTGCCGAGAATGCACAACCATCAAGCACAGATTCTTCTCCCTTAACAAATGTCGTGGCCAAAAAATGCTGAAAACAGTCCTCATCAGGTCCACACGACGAAACAACAAACACCATGTGACAAAACAAAAGACAAAAACGACAAAAAACAATAAAAAAGCAAGGCTCTTGAAGAGCACTTGCTGACGGCTGCCTACCGGGCACCATCTTGGAAAAAAAATAATAAAGATCAAAATCCACTCATCCATGGTGCTTGGTGCTTCCGTTTTATGAAACAGTGCCATCTATCCATCTGGATAAGGCCGACTGTGTCGCAGCAACATCCGGCGGATTACAAGGAAAAGATGGCCAACGTACGCTCCCACTGCGGTAAAAGTATAATGTTCTGTGTTACACTAAATAAAAACACTTTGTGTGAGATTTTAATCCTTTACTCTGCCACTCTGCTAGCCTTACTCGGTTTCCATTACAAACTGTTCTCTTAATCCGGGGGGTCGGCAATCCGCGGCTCAAAAGCTGCATGCGGCTCTTTGGCGCCCCCTAGTGGCAGCCTGGAGCTTTTTCAAAAATGTTTGATAAAGATGGGGGAGGGAAATATATTTTTTTGTTTCAATATGGTTTCTATAAGAAGACACACATGACACAAACATTATTAACGTTTTCCAGTGCTATAAAAATGTATCGCATAAATGTATTAAATTTCAACATTTCGTCAACGAGGATATGCGTCATAGCCTGCGACACACATTTCTATCTTAGGGCCGGATGTCAGTCAGGGGGCTGCTGTTAAAAAAAAAAAAATACAATTTAAAAAAAAAAAGCCTTTCTTGTACAATTCATCGAGGGTACTTGCACAGAATGGGAATCTGGGCGGCCGAGAGAAGCATTTTTAAACGGTACACGTGAGCTACGATAGTTAGAACACTG
Source organism: Hippocampus comes (assembly GCF_001891065.2). Classification (NCBI taxonomy): domain Eukaryota; kingdom Metazoa; phylum Chordata; class Actinopteri; order Syngnathiformes; family Syngnathidae; genus Hippocampus; species Hippocampus comes. Next base: position 301,018 of record NW_017805992.1, read on the forward strand.
CGAAAGTGCGTCCCGTGCCTCGTTCATCTTAGCAGCCGTTATGGCTGTTGCTCATTACGGTATGCGTGTGTAAGTGTGTGCGTATGCGCGTCTGTGCAGTCACGGGCCGATCGCGTGAGGTTGGTTGATCGAAAAGTAGATATTTCCGTCAAAAGAGTTTGGGCACCCCTGCTCTACAAGATGAACTGCAGGGGGAAAAATATCCATTTAATCATGAATGCTTGTGTATTTGTAGCCAACTTAGTCATGTTGATAGTAGGCTAATATCACTAATATAGATACATACAGCATGTGTTGAGTTCATGATTAGGCTTTTCCTTTTTGTGGCTCCAGACATTTTTTTTTTTTTTTTTTCTATCCAATATGGCTCTTTCAACATTTTGGGTTGACAACTGGCATTGTATGCCGAAGGCAAGTGCATGCACGCGCACAAAGACAACCATGCGCATGCACACAGACGCACATGCACGTATCGAGCCCCTTGGAGAAATTCTTGGGATTCTTGTTTGGCATTTGTCTTGCAGCGTATGTGAGCAGCCCGCTGTAGAATTATGACACCACTTGAGTCGGAAAGTGTTGAGAACCATTTTGTTCAACTCGTGTCATCATAACAGTATTTGAACGCGTTCCAACAAACTTGGGGAAAAAGCCACATTTTCTTCATCGCTCTGAAATCAACGCTCATTAGCCTCCATGTTACCTGATAGCGCTTAACTTTTTCAAGGTCCGCGTGCTAGCGTACTGTGTACAAAACTGCAGCCAGGAAACGTTTGACTGCGGCATGGAAAACATTTCATTTCCTGTCTTTGGCGTCGCAGGGAAACAACTACAAATTGACTCAGGAGAAATGACAGCAAATCTCTGGACATGAATAGACGGTCCGGCATTCAGATAACCAGCGCTGCAACGTGACTTCCTGTACGTGACTTTTAACGCGCCACTGCGCAGTTAAATCAGACTTTCCTTAAAGGAAGGAGGCCTCAGGGTAGACACTGCAATTTATTTGCCACCTGCTGCCTTTTGAGCTACAGCTTTCCATTCATTGCACCAGACGGCCGACACTGTTTTAAGTCTATGTTGGCCAGAGCAATGGGATCCATAAAACAACAATTCCGGAAGCTATATTTAGGAGAAAGATATTATAAACACGCTGAATAATACAAATATGAAGGAATAATGACCAATTTTCAGTAATTACAAAAATACATTTAGAAACTTTAAAAGGATACTACAAAGCTACTAAGGAAATGAAAAAAATTAAATGCATAAAAAATACACTCAATAGAAAATAAAAGATAAAAAATGTCCATCCATCCATTTTTCGATCCGCTTATCCTCACAAGGTGCTGGAGCCTATCCCAGCTGTCTTCGGGCAGTAGGCGGGGGACACCCTGAAGCGGTTGCCAGCCAATCACAGGGCACACACAGACGAACAACCATCCACGCCCACACTCACACCGAGGGACAATTTTGAGTGTTCAATCAGCCTGCCATGCATGTTTTTGGAATGTGGAAGGAAACCGGAGTACCCGGAGAAAATCCACGCAGGCCCGGGGAGAACATGCAAACTCCACACAGGGAGGCCGGAACTGGGATTGAACCCGGCACCTCTGCACTGTGAGGTCGACGCGCTGACTATTGGACACCGGGCCGTCCCTTATGTCATATTATTAATTGTCATTTTATGTTTGAGCATCATATTATTTATGATTTGTTATTTATAACAAATGTAAAGAATTAATCAACAGTAACATTTCTATTTTAACCCTTTTAGAATTTTTGCATTTTTAAACATCTAAACATAAATAATAATTTAACACAATTAAATATCAAAATCAAGTAGAAAAAAAAATTG
>NW_017805992.1:303595-340624 GCF_001891065.2 Hippocampus comes
CTGTCTTCGGGCAGTAGGCGGGGGACACCCTGAAGCGGTTGCCAGCCAATCACAGGGCACACACAGACGAACAACCATCCACGCCCACACTCACACCGAGGGACAATTTTGAGTGTTCAATCAGCCTGCCATGCATGTTTTTGGAATGTGGAAGGAAACCGGAGTACCCGGAGAAAATCCACGCAGGCCCGGGGAGAACATGCAAACTCCACACAGGGAGGCCGGAACTGGGATTGAACCCGGCACCTCTGCACTGTGAGGTCGACGCGCTGACTATTGGACACCGGGCCGTCCCTTATGTCATATTATTAATTGTCATTTTATGTTTGAGCATCATATTATTTATGATTTGTTATTTATAACAAATGTAAAGAATTAATCAACAGTAACATTTCTATTTTAACCCTTTTAGAATTTTTGCATTTTTAAACATCTAAACATAAATAATAATTTAACACAATTAAATATCAAAATCAAGTAGAAAAAAAAATTGTGACGAAAATGAAAAATAAAATGTTCAAAAAAAAATCTCACAATCAATTTAATCTGCATGATGTCAGTTTTAGTCAATGACTTTCCATCTGCTCTGAATGAAACTGCAGTGCCATGACACCATCTAACAAGCTTGAATTACTATTTGTCCTGGGCGGTAGTCATGCATGTTAAATTTTTGAATTTGTCAATATTATGGATCCCATCTGTGGTCAGATTACCCATTTTTACTGCGAAGGGCAGACTGTAAAATATCGCAAGCCTACTGGAGAGTGGGGAGGACTCATACTTTTGACAGTGCAGCTACAATTTACAGTCGTGCTCCGACACAGTTTAATCTCACAACTGCCAGCAGAGGCCAGTATTGTGACAGTAAATATGTTGACCTGCACAAAGTGTACTTTTTAGTGCATGCTTGAGAGGGCCTTGTATGAGAGTGGCTGCCATATTAGCACTTTTTGCATTGAAAAGGTCCGTTGGACTCGATTTGAAATGTAAAAAAAGAAAGCGCTGTAAATCAAAAGAAAAAAAAAGACATTTGAGGTGAGTCTTAAGCATCTTTGTGCTCTTTTCCATCTCTGCCTCCCCAATGAGCGGCCTAATTCGGAAAAGGCCTCATACCTTTTCCCCCCGGTTCGGCTCCACATCAAAGTGCGGTGCGCGCTTCCACAGGAGATGCCTTTTCCTTTCCCCCGGCCTGCGTTATCGCTCATGATCGATATTAAACAGACGCGGCGCATAAATCACATGGGCAACGCAGCCCGAAAACCACTTTCAAGTACCAACAAACTCTGCGGTCGGAAAGCAATTCACAGACTGCTGCTGTCTTCTCTGTTTGCCAAGAGCAAGGAAGTCGGGCGGTATTGCGCCAAAGGTTCTGTAAATAGATAGGACCGTCTGCCCAGCGAGCACACACACACACACACACACACACACACACACACACACACACACACACACACACACACACACACTTGCCAGTTGGGTCCACGTGCTCTGACAGGCAGTCCAATTTTTCCGAAAAACAATCACAAAACGTCCAACAAGATGCTTCCTGTGTGTGACAGTTTGTTGCTTTGGTTATTTCCACTCTGCAAGCTGACAAGGAGTAAGACGCTTTAATGAAAAATCCAGGCCACAAGGCAGGAGCCAGTGAGAGAGCGCCTCCCACTGGTGTTCTGTAGAGTTGCAAGTTGGACAGACTAAAAATGTGGAAGGCCCAACATGTAATGCTATCGGTCAAGTAGAGGGCAGCGGAGACAAATTGCCTGTCAGATTTTGTCAGAACCAGAGTGACAGTTTTGAAATGGAGTGGCACCAAGTAGGAGCCACCAGAGTCAATGTACGGTTGTACCAAGTACCAACAAAGGTTGTCAAATTTGTTGTTTATGATAAAAACTGATGGTCTATCCAGCTACGAAGAAAAAAAAGGACATGGGTTAGGGTGGGAGTCTTTTACGAGCAAATCAATGCAAACATTTTCTTTGCAATTGTATGTTCGATGTTGAGGCACTGTCGACCACTGGTTAACATAAATATGGAAATACTGTATATATGAACCATAAAAGGAGAATACTGGTTTCATTTCTTCATGTTTTAGGCTGAGATAAATGACAAAAGCAGGGGAGCACAAACGAACATGCAAGCCGGAAAGATGGCTCGTCGCCTAGGAGCAACGTCACTTGCTGGCGCTTTATTGGCCGCTGCGACATGACGTATCTTCTCGGCGACATACAGTACAACCACCACAACTTCCTTTTTCCAGCTAATTGCTGTGTTACACTGAAATATATATCTTTAAAATTAAGCCCAAAAGCTCATGTATTCATTGACAAAGATGAAAAATAAGGACATTTTGGCTATGATTCTAGTTACTTTTCATTCAAATATAGTTTGAGTTGCTTTTTATTTTTATTGTGTTTCATTAACAAACATGGTTTCTCAATTTAAATTTTACTTATTTATTTCCTTAGTTTTCATGAACTAAAGTAACATTGGTCTTATTAGGGTATTCTGATTAATATTGTGTTTATGGATTGAGAATCACTCTGATGAATCCATCCATCCATCCATGTAAGGGGGGTGCAATTTTGGTATTTGTCGAGTGAAATGGACATCAAATTGCCCTCTGGCTCACATTGCGAACTTCGCGGCTCACCTGTCTTCTAGGTTTGGTCTCGTGACTTTGCGGTACTGTTTGTGTGAAAATATTTGTTTCATAGTGGGTTATAACTCCCATCACATAAATGCTAGTTTTGCTAGCCTTTCTATGGTGTTTTTAATTGTTTAACATGAAGCTCACAGATTTCTGTAAGTTATTTAGTTTCTGACTCAAAGTTTTATGTTTAGTTTTAAAATAAACTTCAACAGGGAACAGCAACTTAAACAAGTCCAAGTTTTTTGTTGTGTTTTTTTTTTTTTTAATTCAGTCCTTGTTTGCACCATCTTGGTGCCAACATCTCGCGCCCGTTACTCAGTTTCGTTCCTTGGAAATGAAAACAAATGGCTTGGATCTCGCAAAACTTGTAAACTGGGTTATTTTGCGTGATGAATTCCCTCCAGATAGAGCAGTGAACGACTTGACCCATCTTTGATCATTTTTCGCGGATGCCGATCTTCCACAGTGCCTTCAGCCATTCCGGCATTGTGATTCTAAACTCCCACTCACTGGACAGAACGCAGTCTTCCGAGAAGAGGAAGCAGCGTTTCCTCAGGACATCTCTCCAGATTCCTTCAAGGTCATGACGGCACTGTGAATTGTTTGACTCACGGAGATAAACCACACCGATTGTTTATCTGCACTTCCTTGCACTGTTTGGTCACAAAGCTCGTCGGAACGGCGGTCCGGAACGTGCTTCTCCCTTCCCTCACTGTTTTTGTTTATTTATTTTTTTCGGAGCTGCTATCTTTTGTCAGCGGTGGTGTTTGCCTTTCAGCACAGAACGCTTAGAGAGGAAATTTGTTGAGTTTCTATCTACAAAATGGTGTTTTTGCGAGAGCCGCCGCTTATCTGCAGCCCTCCTGAGGAATAGGGAGAGACTGGATGGGAGGAAATGCCGCCGCTTAATTTGTAATAGTCATGCAAGAGGGCCCGGAGGTCACAAACTACTCAGAGGAGGATGAGAACAGCCGTCATGAACAGTACATGAGAGGCATCAAATAAAACCTGAATACTGGTCTTATGTAAGACAACTGCCATGAAGTGATTTTTACCAGGAGTGTATTGGTATGACACTCAAACAGTGTCAAACTGCAAGTATGGCACGTTATCTCAATTTTTGAAATGACGAAAGCTCCGATCCCAAACAAAAGGTCGGTCTTAGTACCGAGACTGACCTGTGAGAGGCGGCACGGTGCCACAGGGTATTCAGACTGCCAGAAAATACAAATAAGAAACATAATACATCTTTCTTTATATCGCGCTTTCCCAACAGCTGCGGCTGTAACAATGCGCTTGACAAAACAGTTAACATAAAATGACAAAATAATACAACACAACACATAAGACACAGACAGTAGTGCAATCTTAACCACTTTTCCCGCATACACTTTGTTGTTTGAAGCAGTTATAGATAAAAGAGGAGCGAATCAAAGTGTCCTTTTCACCAGTGGATCAAAGACGCCATGCTGAAAATGTGCACACGTCTGCTACAAGCTCAGTTTGAAAGCAACAAGAAGCTGTCACGTCCATTGACGAAAAAAAGAGATTGGCTCACATCTCCTGTCCCATGTAAATCCGCTTCAATTCCAAGCGCCGACTCTCAGTTCCAAATACCCATTCGCTCCTCTCCCCTCATCGTCGGCTCCACAAGCCATTCATCCAACCGCACCAGCCCACTGTCCAACAGCGCCGACATCTCCGCTAAACAAAACAGGGTTGTGAAAAACGCTGCCCATGACAGGCGCGAAAAACACAAGCAAACTCCACACGGAGGCCGGAGCTGGAATTGAACTCTGCATTACCTCAGCACTGTGAGGTCGACGCGCTAACCACTAGCCTGTTCACACAGCAGTCAAATAAAAATAGATAGATAGATAGACATATAGATATGAGAGAGAGAGAGAGAGAGAGAGAGAGAGAGAGAGAGAGATCGAGTTCTCTCTATACTGTATATAGATGTGATCTCTCTAGCGCTCTCGATAGATACGTAGATAGATAGATAGATAGATAGATAGATAGATAGATAGATAGATAGATAGATAGATAGATAGATAGATAGATAGATAGATAGATGTGAACCATGCTGTGGTGAACTGAACTGGACAGTCCTATTTAAAGAGCAAGAGTCGTGCTATCCGTTACGAACGAAGTAAGCTTGAGATTGCTGCAGCCTAAAATGTAACACGAGCACATGTTTGTTTGTTCTTTTTTCTATCCTCTCTGCTATTAAGTGTCAGCTTGACTGGGACAACACATTGTTGGCATGGAACAATGCAGTGCAGGAAGTTGGCCTAATCCTGTGTGTCCGTGCAACCAGATCAACTTTAAACTGCACAAACAAACGATCCGATCCCATTCTTGTCACAGCAGGCCTACAAGTCTGCCTTTTCCCAAATTATAAATAGACGTACACTAGGACTATTAAATGACTTTTTACTCTTGCTGGTGAATTGTAAAACAGCTCAACAGATTCAACAGGCCCTTTCACACCGCCTGTTGAGGACCAGGATTTTACCGCCTCGGTTCTGAGTTGCTGTTCTATATATTGTCAGCCCTCACCTATTTAATAGTCTCATATTTTGAGACTTTTTTTTTTGCCGGTTCTCTATGTGAAAATGCTATTGCCGTAACAATATCCAGTGTTTGCTGGGTCCTGTGAAATTGGCAAAGGTGGGTTCTTGTGGAATCTGGTGGTATGGCTGTGATGCATTGATTTTCTTTTCAGAATTTTGGTGTGAAAGAGAAGGATTTTAGGTTAAAAAGCAACGGTGGTTTATTGTAGAATCCGGTGATATGGCTTTGATGTGCTAATTTTGCCATTTGTCTATGTGAAAGAGAATTTTAACCCGGAATCCCTGGGTTCTGTGTCAATGGCAAATGTGGTTTATTACATTATCTTGTGTTATTGTTCTGAAGCGCAAATTTTTTTTTCAGGATCTCATTTTGAAAGAACCATTTTGCCTTTGTTTGGTGGGTCCTGCGTAAAAGGCAAAGGTGACTTATTGCAGATCTGCTGTTGCCACTGTGATGCAACTATTTTGCTAGCGATCTGCGTCAAAAAGAAGAAGACGAGAGGAAATAATCTCCTTAAATAAGGACGTGGACAGGAATTGGGACTTGGTGACGTGGTTCAAAGCAAGTGCCGAAGCCAGAATCTCCAAATAGGACTTGAAAAGGCCAGCAGGGGGGCCGTCTTGGTCATTATCCCGGCGGCTCCGAGCAGCACCTCCTTCTCGCAAGCTTTCCGAAGCCCACCCAGGGCTCCTCTGGCTCGCAGCTGTTTGAAGTTGTGAAGTTGAATTTGAAAATAAATTAATGAATCTAAAACATCCATGACTCCTGCCAACTTTGCTGCACGCAGGAATCTATTCCCGGAAGGAGGTAAAAGCGACAGTGGTGGATTAAAAGGTGAGAGAAAAAAAGAGCAGAAGCTCTTTAATTAAAAAAAAAAAAAAAAAAGAAAGAAAAATCCTTCGTCTCGGCCTCCCTGCTTGGTGCTACTCCAGGACTGATACTTCAGACAATGGCTCAGTGGAAGAAGTCACCCATAATGCTTCTTTTGATCAGACGGAAGCCTTTGTGCTTCACATTCTTCCCTTTTAGTGCCAGTGCGTTAAGTTGGGAATGATTTGTGTCTGTGTACAAATCTCCTTATTTCATTCCCCCTTCTAAGGATGCTTCTTCACAGCCAGTCAGCTTAGCATAATGCTGTGTGGCATTATTATCCAACGCTGCACCTGACAACATGAATAAGGAGCGTCATCAGTTTGGAACAAGACTGACAAGCCAGTTTTGGAGGTTATGAACAGCACTCAATGAAAACTAGCTCATTGAGCACTGTTTGTAACTGCGGGGGCATCAAGAATCAGGATACATGGTCACAATACCTAAGAAAAGGCACTCTAAATAAATGCGTACTTACTGTTAAAAAAAAAAAATATATAAAAAAAAAAGAGTTAAGGCCTGGAAGTGGTTTTTTTTAATGCAAATATTTGACTGTAATTATGACTTTAACACTGCTTCAGCATATTTATGACAATGATACACAAGTGGACCTTTGGACAAATTTGGGTTATGTCACAGCTGTCAGAAACAAACTCAAAAACTCAGGAAACCCTTGTTCTGACAAATGTTGCAGATTTGTAAAAAATCAGAAAACCCTGCGATTTGCGAGGGCCCTGCCTTGAAGAGCAAAAAACATGAGTAATTGACCCACCCAAGAATCTTCATAATAGCCTGTATCAATAGCCTAAAGCATAAATATATCAGGTTATATTTCCATGGAACAAGATAAGATAGGATAGGATAGGTACCAGGGCCAACCACGAATAGCAAAAATGTGCGAATGATTGACCTTTATTGTACCGTAATTAGGGTTGGAAATCGATAATCGAGTTGAACTGAGACTTTTTGCTTTTACTTACTCTTGAAAAAGAAAACCCAAATAGATCACTCAGTGAATACCAAACCATATATATATATATATATATATATATATATATATATATGCGTATGTGTGTGCGCACGCGCACGTGTGTGTGTGTAATGTGTGTGTTAGTATACACAGTGGCGTGAAAAAGTATTTTTGTGTTTTTTGTGTTCTTTGCATATTTATCACACATCAATATTTCAGTTCAACAAACCAATTTTGAGATCAAGACACAATTTGCCGGTCCCCTCATGCAGCACCCCTGTCCCATCCAGCAGCTCATGAAGCCTCACTGTCTTCTTCTTCGTCTTCCTCTCGCACCAAATCAGGTAGGACTTGCACCGTACAATAACAAAGTTGTTTGTCCACAATCCTTTCATTGTCATTGTTTTTGTTCAAAGCCATGGATGTTCTAAATAGAGAAATCTAGTCATAACCCCTGTCTTTGTTTTCAAACAGGTAAAAGGAAGCGGACATCTTCACATGCAGAATTGTTGCAGGATCTGCAGGGGACAGATGCGCAGTACTTGGACTGTTACCAAGGGAACCGAGACCTCACCTCCGCCATGTTCCACAGCCTGCAGCGGGCAGATGAGGCGATGGTGGGACTGGTGGGGCGCATGGTGTCCTTTCTGGAAGAGCGGGCAGAGAAAAAAACTCCTGCCTTATTTTTTGGTAGTTTTTTTCAATGTAAATTTCAACTGTAAATAAAGTTTTTTTGAAGAGATGCATGTTCTAAGGTTTTTACAGATTCCTTTAGCTGTACTTCTTATTAATAAATGCCATTTGTCCTACTTGATCAACCAACATGTTCTCCTTTTTCAACAAAAGAGTGCAATTGAGTTTTTGTCATCTAAGAATGTATTGAAAATCGTTGGTGTGTAACAAACGGATTCACATTCAAGCCCTGTCTTTGAACATTTAACACCACAGCAATCCAGATATAAAAAACAAAAACATCAATCATGCAGTCAACATTAGGTACTGTTAAAATATTCCATCACGGCTGCCCTAACATCTGCCCCCTCTTGATGACCATTATCTGGTAAGGGTTGAACAGGAGGCTGATTGTGTGCACGTGTGCCTGGCAGCTCCTCATGGAAGTTATCTCCATGTTCCTCACAACTATGATGGAGTACATAGCAGGTCAGTGCCATCTCCTTGCACAGCTCCAGTTTGCAGTGATTCCTTTTTTGGAGGAACCTCCAGCATCCTTTTAATCTTCCAAAAGCCATCTCCCCAACAGATCGTGGACTCCTAAGTCTGTTGTTGTAGGTGTGCTGTCGGCCTGTGTCAGAAAATGGCTTCATGAACCACTTCTGCATTGGGTACGCAGGGTCACCAATTAGGTGCTGTCCGACATCACAGCCAGAGAGGTTTACTTTGTTTTGCCCCAGTAACTGTCCATCACTTAAAACATCCCATAAATGCGAGTGACGAAGATCTCTTCTATCATGCACACTCCCAGTATAACCAACACACTTATCCCTGAAAAGCCCTTTGCCATCCATCCCGGCCACTCCTGGGAATGGTTGCCACTGTTCCCAGTTTTATCCATTTGTGGATAATGGCTCTGACAGTGGTATACATTGGTCATGCCTGGAGTGTAAGGCACTAGAATGACGAGAAGCCCCAGCAAAAACATCCCGACAAGAACAGTCTAAGTACATCACAAAGACACAGTTGTTAACATATGAACAACCATTTACCAAGTCACCATCTTTGCTTGATATCTTTAGTGATTACTGGTCTGACCATGTTTACACCAATTCTTAAGGCTCAATTTAAACTGTTGCAGTATTATAGTCTCAAACATTTCATGGTAAAGCATTCTACACCCCTACAGCTTTAACTGAGAAGCAGTTCTTGCCAAATGTGGAGGATCTGAACTTCACATACGTCTCCTCTGGAGGAGGCTCGAGTTATTCTGACTCCTGCTTCATCACATGATTTCACACTTTCAGGGGTTGTGGTGCCAGATTATGCCAGATTTTTTCTGCTAAAGTGAGATTTGAGAAAATTCGTAAAAGTTACTGGTAATTTGAATTTCTTAACTATGTTATAGTGGTGATATGAGAGTTTTGTTTTTTTTTGTCTAATCTTTTGAGGGCCTGTTTGAACAGATTATGGAGCTGCTGTGATACATTTGTAGCAAGAGATGTGGGTGTATATATCCAAACTGAAATAAATCAAATGTTACTGTTTTAATGAATCAAAGACAACATAATGTCCAGCACAATACCTACATGTTTGATTTATTTTTTTTTTTTGACAATAACTCAGGTGTGGGGTGAAGATTATCTCTCATAGAAAAAAAATGCTCACAATTTTATTAACATTTAATATCAGGGATGCTTGCGCCATCTATCCATCCATCCATCCATTTTCCGATCCGCTTTATCCTCACAAGGGTCGCGGGGCGTGCTGGAGCCTATCCCAGCAGCCTTCGGGATTAGCTGGGGACACCCTGAATCGGTTGACAGCCAATCGCTGTACCATCTATTCTGATTTTTTTTTTTCCATGTCACCCTGGAGCACAGTTGCACATTTCAGCCTTTTTTTCTCATGAATGTATATCACAGCATTATCTTTGTACATTTGTATAAGAACTTCAGGACAAATTACTGGAAGATCATTTATATAAAACTGAACATAAAGAGGCCCCAAAATACAGCCTTGTGGAACCCCCCGTGTGCCAACTTGCGTGGCGCTGATAAATCCAAACACTTGTCATCTTGTCATTACCCTTGAAAAGAAATGCCTCACAGACGATGTGACTTGGAAAAAATGCAATGCAAGTGTGCCGCTACATGCAGATGTGGCAAAGACTTCTGTTACTTTTGCTAACAACACAGGCTAAACCTGGCTCCTCTCCGACACGCAAAGCTTGTCTCGCAATCCAGTATCGCTTCCTCGTACCAATTACTGTACAACTTTTCTTCGTAGACAGAACTTCGCTGCCATCTTGTGGGGATTTCAGAAAAAGTACCAAAATATTTTAATCAGCAAATAGCTGGGGTGATTTTCTGTGAGGCAGACACGCTAACTACTTCAAATAAATGAATCAATAAAATAAATAAAACATTCCAATTATTGCTACATTTTGCCGCCGGATACACAGCCTGAGATGTTTGGTGCTCATGCAGTCGTACCATACAGGATCCAAGATTGACTATCACCGCGTTGGCCCTTATTCTATGTAGACAGACAGAGCGCGCGCACATGTAAACATGCATTCCATCGGACGCGCACACGTACGGCCGTGGACTTTCCGGCAAGAACGCAGTCGCCTTGGACCACTTGAACCACTTCCTCCTTTATCTGCAGCAGCTCCAGATAAGACGCTGAAGCCTTCATGCTTCCAGCCTCTCCCCACGCCTGAGTGCACCAAACAAGGGGGGAAACCCACATGTTGTGCCCCCAAGCCTTCCGTCCAGAAACTTATCTCCAGCTGTGCGATGTGGGACCTGGACTGAAGATAAAATCATTAATTACGTGGTTTTGTTCAGTGTGCGTGGCTGCAGAGTTTGACACGCTACACCGAGAGGCTTCTATAGAGCGCGATAGCGGCCCAAGGAAATAACGTGGCACAAGCACGCAAATGACCGGCACTGTGATATAGTTGTTAAAACTGTGGTTCTAAAACTGGGGTCTCTGGACCCCCAAGGGTCCGTGATCAGTAGATTAGATCTGCAAAATGATTTGTAATGAATTACTTTATGTCATATCATTTTAAAAAGGGCATACCTGTGGTATACATGGGCACTGGCATGCTAATAAAACAAACACAATAAACCAGATATCCCCCCTACCTTTGCTTTGGGCTAATTAAAAGTGGTGATGATTGATTTTGATTATAACATTGGTCAAATTTTAATCAGAGATGGCTTTGTGTGTGCCTGAGTGTATTTTTTTTTTATACTGATTTGAAAAAAAAATTATTTAACTTATTTTCCCTAGCATCAGGTTTTTGAGACATTTTAATTGTTTTCTTTTTAAGTTTGACCAATAAAAGCTTGCCCAACACAAATATTATCATGGACTGTAATTTATTGGTATGACGTTTCAGAAAAAAAAAAAAAATCCACGTGTTGCCAAACCTAACCCTTCATTCATAACTGTTACCGGTACTAAATATATAAATATATGCATCTGGGATGTAAAAATGTACAAAAGAATTGTTGACTAGTTTAATAAATAGATATTTGTACAATGAAGTCATTTCTCAAGAAAATAATGTTTTTTTTTTTGTTTTTTTTTTTTAAGAACAGTCAATTTTCTAAAGAATAAAGGTGCCCTATCCACAATAAAAGGAGGAATATTATGAGAGTCAAGTTGCGTTGTTATTGTTAAAATGTGACTCTCTTTCCTTGTTTAGCCGAGATAAAGAACCTTGAAGAAATTGGATGGATGGATTTATAGATGGGACAATTAAATGATTGTGATTATGACTTTTTTTCCCTTGAAAAAAAAAACAAATTCTTATTGGATGTGTTGTTTTAATATTCACCTTTTTTTTTTTTTTTAACTTTCTCATTCCCTATGACATTTCAGTGTACACGTGGTTGTCATGTCTTAGTGGCTGTTGTGTTTGTAAATGCTTGATGGTGTTGTGTCTTTGCTTGTGTGAAGCCCATTAATTTGTCTTGTTTACGAAATGTGCTTTATAAAGTCATAGCGTTATGATTATGAAACTTCTCCCCTGTAAATAAAAACTTTGAGAAGTGCTGCTTTTAAAAAAAAAAAAAACAAAGAGCAAAGGAGATAATCTACAACGTTGCCATCTTGATCACAATCATCCTTTCATTGAAAATGTTTTAAACTTGCAAAGTGAAATTCTATTTTACCCCAAATTTTTCAAGTAGGTGAAGAGCTAAAATTTACAACAGCTCGACAAGAATAGAATATAATTTGTTGTCAGAAATCTGGACTTCTTCAAATATCAATTTCTTGTTGACTGTTTATATTTTATCTTCCAAATAAACATTCCAATCAAATCAAAGCTACTCAATGTCGCTCAGCTTTGTTTGGCTCTCATCAAGTCGCTCTTGTATAATTCGCAGGGAAAGGTTCCAGCATAGGTATACATGCCCGAGCGTGTCGGGGCCCACAGGCAGCGTCCTGTTAGCTGCTGAGTGTTATGCGAGTTCACGTCCGAGCTGCCGCGGACAGAAAAAGACGGCGAGGGGCTTCTAGCGGCGAACAAGACCCCCTGACTGACACGATGAAGTAATCCCTTCCCGTAATTAAAGGATGAGAAGAGATCAAAGCACAAGTGTTAAGAAAAGAACATCCTTGTAGGATTTAACGGCGGCTAATACTATCGCCTTGTGATCTTCCCAGTCCAGAAGGAATGGCAAGTGACAAAATGATTGGCTGATACCAGAGAAGGGTAAAATATGGCTCGTGGGCCACATAATGGCCCGCTTGGTTCTTTCATCTGCCCCCTTGCATGGAAAGTCGGGTGTTTCTGTTTTACAATAAATTAGAATTACTGAGACAAAGTCCTACTTTTTGTTCCAAAATAAAAGGTAGGACATTACAACAATCAAATTGTATTTTTTAAATTCACTTCTTAAAATCACTTCCTACTTTCCTTCAACTTTGATGTCACAATATTACCATTTCATTCAGAAAAATAAGACTTTATTTTTGTCAGAATAGTAGAGAACTTTTTCTCCGCAAAATACTTCTTTGTGCAAGAAAAGATTTACTTTTTCCTGTGTGAATAAAAAAGCAGCTTTACTCTTGTAAGATTTTTCTCTCAAAAAAATGTCAAGTTATGATCTTGACTAAATGACTTCTTTTTTGTCAAAGGAGCCAACTATTTAAGCCTTATAACATTTAGGGTCCACACATGCTAGTTAGGTTTCATTGGCATTTGGATTATGAGGGATCCTTGGCGAAATGTCTCCCCAGCAAGGGCTCCCTAGACCAAAAAATAAAAAATTAAATTAAATTTAACTATCAAGACATGTAATATATAGTACATTACGTTAGCCATTGGTTCAATACATTTTTTTTTTATCAATTTCATGAATTATTGTGAAAATAAATTAGCACAATATTTACGTTATTTGTCTTACATTGATGAATTTGTAAAAATGACCAAGCACACTAGAGACTGGTCGCCAACCAATGGCAGGTCACATATAGACAAACAGCCATTCAATTTTCAATTTAGAGTCTTCCGTGTTGTTTTTGGAGTGCAGTGTGAGGGGACTGGTGTTCAAATAAGCAGCCACTAAAAACGTTTAGCATTCCCCACATCAGTAGTTCCATCCATCTATCATTTTCCAATCCGCTTAATCCTCACAAGGGTCGCGAGGGTTGCTGGAGCCTATCCCCGCAGTAGGCAGGGGAACACCCTGAAACGGTTGCCAGCCAATCGCACACAGACGAACAAGCATCCGCACTCACACTCACACCTCGGGACAATTTGGAGTGTTCAATCAGCCTGCTACAAACGTTTTTTGAATGTGGGAGGAAACCGGAGTACCCGGAGAAAACCCACGCAGGCCCGGGGAGAACATGCAAACTCCACACAGGAAGGCCGGAGATGGGATTGAACCCACGACCTCTGCACTGTGAGGTCGACGCGCTAACCACTGGACCAACAGGCCCCCCACATCAAAAGTTGAAACCGTAAATATCTCACAGACGATGATTCCACATTTCCACCTCATCTTATAACATCACGCTTAAAAATCAAACATCCTACTGACGACTTGATTTCGAAGAAATGCACCACAAGTTGAGATGAATCACTTCAACACACTTCCTTGTCATCAATGACTACTTTCTTCTTAGCCAGGGTTTTGTTGTCATCTTGGGTCATTGTGGAAAGACCACAAAAATATGCGGAGAGACACATATAGGTGAGGACAGGCGCCACAGGCCCGGTGGTGCAGTGGTTAGCGCGTCGACCTCACAGTGCAGAGGTCTTGGGTTCAATCCCCGCTCCAGCCTCCCTGTGTGGAGTTTGCATGTTCTCCCCGGGCCTGCGTGGGTTTTCTCCGGGTACTCTGGTGTCCTCCCACTTTCCAAAAACACGCATGGTAAGTTCATGGATCACTCCAAATTGTCCCTAGGTGTGAGTGTGAGCGCGGATGGTTGTTCGTCTCTGTGTGCCCTGCGATTGGCTGGCAACCGGTTCAGGGTGTCCCCCGCCTGCTGCCTGAAGACAGCCGGGATAGGCTCCAGCACCCCCCGTGACCCTTGTGAGGATAAAGCGGATCGCAAAATGAATGAAAAAAAGGTGCTACAGAAAACAGAACTGAGAACCACAAACCTCAAATAGTGCTGGTGAACATGCAAAAAGAACAGGGATTCGATCCCGAAATTTCAGAATGGTGAGGCAAACATGCTAACCACTGGCCACCGTGCAGCCATTTGAAAAGATCTGTTGTTTTTTTTGACGCAACCCGGGGGCTAAAACACACCGGCTTCATTTCCTCCCTCGCCCTTTGCTCTGAGCTCTGACGGTGTTGATCTAGGCCTCCATTGCCGCATGTCAATCAAGCGCTCAGCAGGTACAGTAGATATCAGGGCGGGAGGCGGAAGCGGCCTGATGTAAAATAAACATTTCAGGCCCGAGAGAAAGCAAGACAAGGCTCGCGGTGGGTGTGAGTGCAGCTGTGAGCTTGGGTGGGACGGCCGGACTCTTCCAGAATGTTCTGTTATTTCCACATGAGGGAGTTTTCTTTCAAACCTAATGCTGCGCTTTCACGGAGAGCTGCCCACAGGCCCTTCTTCTTCTTACCTCGGCGGATGCCTTTTGTGCTTGCCTGACCCCTTTATAGACTTGCAATATTGGTTTCGGAACAAAAGCGATTTGCTTAATTCAAAAGAGCACCTTTGCCACTAAACCAACTGGGTATGCTTGCTGTGTATGTGTGGTAGGAGGTGCTGTTTTCATTGTGTAGCCACGCCGGGGGACAAATGACAAGCTACCGTCAGGTAATATGAAGCAACTTATGGCTCGCGACCACACTGTGAGTGGGGCCCTTGGATGACTTAAAAAAAAATAATAATAAAATTTTTTTTTTACAAACCGAAATAATTCTTTACAAAATGCAGACCTAACATTCATTCATTAATCAAAATGGGGGCGGGGGGTGGGGGGGTCCCAGAAAAAAAACAAAAATATGAACAAAACATTGAAAAAAAATCTGCAAATATGCGAACCTGCAGGTGCTGAACTAAATCTATATATATATCTATATATATATATATATATCTATATATATATATATATATATATATATATATCTATATATATATATATATATAGATATATATATAATTTTTTCTGCAGTTTTTAAACATTCTTGAATGGTAATTTTTATGCAGGAGAGCCTTTTGCATAGAAATAAACCCAGTATGTGGTTATTTAAGTTGCCCATCCCAGCACTGTGGTATGAGAGATCATCAGGTGTGGCATGCAAACTTAACTACCAGTACATTCAACCTAAAATGACTATTTACCTCCTAAAAACAATGTATCTTTTACCTTGTCTTCAGACGACAACAATCCAGTGACTCAGACGGGCAATCATTGAGGGTTTGCATGGGCAGGCGGGTGTCACTGGGTGCATCAGTATTGACAAACAGCTACTGAAAGGTGTTCCTTTGCATCTCTGTGAACAGTCACAGCAGTTTATTATTATTATGATTATTATTATTATTTTTATTATTATTATTATTATTATTATTATTACTTTGCAGAGCTGTTCATTTGCTCCGTTCATGCTTTGCTTTCATCACAAGCGATACATAAGCATTGTAATGGTGACCCGAAACCTAGACTGAACCTCAACACCATTCAGTGAAAGCCAAATAAGAAATTGTATCGTATTACTACTACAACAATACTTTAACTACATACACCTGTGGCTTCATTAGCCGGTTTAGTAAAAGATATTTGAAGCTTTATTTTATTTTTTTTAATCAACAAACATCTGATTTTAACTGGTATTTGGTTGATTTTATGGTCAGCGGTTCGTGACTTCATCATTGGCTGGTTGTTTTAAGCACATCACCCTTAAAAGTAACTGGCTTACAGATGGTTTCAATTTCAAAAAAGTACACCAGAAGTCCACGAGTTGCCTTATTAGCAAATAGTATATAATAAATAATAGCAGTTTTCCAGCAATATTAAGACTTCTGTTGTCTGTTAGCTTGAATAGCCACTCAACAGAGCAAAATCACACACATGCGACAAAGACTCTTTGGAACTTTCTGCAATCCAATCTAAACCTAAATAGCGAAGAGCAGTCGAAATGTATCTCTTCAACAAACTTCCTTGACACCGCTACTTTCCTGTTAGCCAGGGCTTTACAGAGAGTGCATGAACAGGTCGACAATAGGTTACATAAAAAAAAAAAAAAAAAAAAAAACCCGTGTGAATGTGTGACCCGGCCGGGTTTTTTTTTTTTTTTTTTTTTTTAATGTTGACTGATTTTAGACATGCTTTCATTTGACTTCTATAGTGTGCTTGTTGTACGTGTGCTGTCAGCTCCTGCGTGTGCGTGTTGGAGGACACGCAGGTATCTCAGCAGGTATCTGTCTTCAGGCATCAACCACGCATGCTCCCCCTCCCGCTCTGCTAAAGTTGTCACATCGCTGCAGGCTAAGCACGTCAACGGCGGGAGCCCGTTTTTGAGGGGCTTTGACACTCGCAGCGCTTTGAGGATCAACATGACAGTTTCCCCTCGACGAGAGCCTTTTATTGGCGTGGGGAGCCAAACATGAAGGGGGGAGGAAGGAAGGCAAAGAAGAAGAAAAAAAAAGAGAGCTGCCGGCTGTCAGAGTCTGTAAATGGTGATTTTGTTTCACTTCCTTCAGAATCAAAGCGTCATTGAAGCCTGTCCAAAAGCAGCATGTTTGGCCCTGCCACCAGGAAAGACAGCCGTGTTATTTATTTCGTAGCTGGAGGTTGTTCTCTCCGAGGTGTTGATGGAGCTTCACATGCCGCGCTGCCACGACGGACGTGTGCACTGCGGGCCACCACCCCCCTAACCCCCTCAACCCAGAACCCGCTCTTTTTTTTGTGGCCTTTGCAAATCAATGCAGCTGGAATGCAACGGCAGCCAAGTGCATGCCCGTTGGCTTTTTATCAGCCTGTCACATTAATGAAATACAGTGTATGTCGAGATTGCTCAACGTCCGCTTCAACTTTTAAACTTGTCTGGCTAAGGCTTAATGATGTAAGTGTTAAATGGAGCATTAAAGTCACTGGGAGGCTGCGAGGCAAAAACCACACAACGATAGGGTCGTCTCCCAAGCATGCTCATATAAGGTGGCCACCTCTCACCACCGCACTTGGAGATTTTATTGAAGAAATGCGTTCACTGGCTGCAGCAACCATGATGAGCATTGAGCAGACTTGATGATGTCATACTTCGTACAAACCAAACCTCCAACACACAGAACTATGAGATAATTTCATGTTTTATTATTTTTTTCTTTTGGAGGGGACCAATGACAGTTCTCTCACATAAACTGCAGCCCAGTATTTAGTGTTGAATAGTCCTGCAACCCACAAATGAAATGTGATGTTTTCTCTACACAGGGGAAGGTTTAGACCAGTGGTGTCAAACATACGGCCTGCGGGCCGGATCCGTCCCACAAAGGAGTTTAATCCGGCCCGCGAGGTGATTATGTAAACCAGTGGTGTCAAACATACGGCCCGCGGGCCGGGACCGGCCCGCAAGGAGGTTCAATCAGGCCCGCAGGATAATTTAAAAGTGAAAAAATGCATAAAAGACACAGAATTAATATTTTTAATAAGGTGCAATTCATTGAGTATCCGCAAAGGGACACTGTTTTGATCAGAGAAGAAGACAACAGCAGCCTCAGTCCGTCATTGAGACAGACCCATAACAGCAGACGCTATCAATAGCACTCTCACATTTACACATTTAATAGCACTCTCCTTAGTTTGTAAGGATATGTTCATTAAATTTCAACATTTTCCTCATGTTCTTGTGCTTCTTTATACCAAAACAAAGGGAAGACATATTGTTTTTGTTATTTATAGCAAAGTATGGTATCATTTTAATGGTCCGGCCCACTTGACATCTACCGAGGCCGTATTTGGCCCACCATGTGAAATGAGTTTGACACCCCTGGTTTTGACTCTAAAGTGGTGTTCAACATACGGCCCGCGGAGGTTCAATCTGGCCCGCAGGATAACTTAAAAATGAAAAAATGTATTAAAGACACAGAATGAATATTTTTAACAAAATGCAATTCATGGATTATCCGCTAGGGGCATACCGTTTTGATCAGAATAGAAGACAACATTGTTTTGATCAGAGAAGAAAACAGCAGTCTCAAGCTGTCCCTGGGACAGACCAAACACAGCAGACGGTATCAATGTGCCAATGCTTCTTTATATCAAAACAAAGGAAAGACATGATATTTTGGTTATTTATAGCAGAGTATGGTATATGTTAACAGCACACTTGACATCTACCGAGTCCGTATGTGGCCCACAATGTGAAATGAGTTTGACACTCCTGGTTTAGAGCCCTATTATGGCAGACTGGTGCCCATGCGCTCAGCGTAAAAATGGGCGGAACTTCATTTGTGTGCCATCGTAAGTCTGATCCAGCACGTTTTGGGCCATTTTGCGCCCATCTGGGCGTTTCAGTTGCCTCACCCCTGCCTCATCTGACAATTTGGTCACAAAAAATAGTATGCTCGGTGTAGAAACTGGTGCATCGCCACTTTAGTGCCGGGGCAATGGTCTTGTTCAGCGTGTTTGTGAAATTGATAGATTTGCTACGCCTCACAAGGAGTTTCTGCCCCGCAGATGGGCTAAAGAGGGGTCTAGTTTGCAGTGCAGGTGGCAATCAGGGTTCCTACTCTTCCACTTGCTTTTTATTTATGGACCTTTTAAGGACTTTTGAGGGCTAATTTAACAATTTTTTTAAGGAGTTTTTATCCATTCAGCAGGGGATTCACGGTGGATTTAATGAACAGAAAGCCACATATCACTGAGCTGGTGTTCAAATCATTGCTGCCAAAGGAAGGGCACATCTTTATTTTTAGGGGCAATCAGCTAACACTTTATTTGACATACTATATGTCAAATTGGCCCGAATTGACCCGAAGTGATCATGTGATCATCATCGAAACTGATCGGAGACGGCGGGAAAAGCAGAGCGGGAACCAGGAAGCCCGACAATGGGGTTTGAGGGAAGGGCGCCAGGCGCATTTTCCGACAAAACTATGAATTGGAAGGGTGAGGGAAATGACATACATAAATGAAATGAACACGGCAGGTTAATTTTTAAGGATTTTTATTGATTTTAGAAGCTTTCCCTGAAAATTAAGGACAATTAAGAACATACTTTTACAACTTCTTTTTTGAATGGATTTTTATGAACTTTAAGGACCCGTGGGAACCCTGCAAATGTTATTTTGGTGCATTTGATTGAGGCGCAGGCATCTGCGTGCTGGACATCATGTGGTATTCATTCATAAATATAATGTCATCGTACATGGAACAATTCATCTGAATGATTGTAGAGATCAACTGAACATATTATTATCATCATCATCTTAAAAATATATACTTTAATAGCACCCCGGGCGCATCCACATGGGAGGGGGCATCCACAAGCCTGGGATTTTTTTTAGCTTTCGATTCCACAATCACTAACGCGAAAATTTCCAATCCAGGGAAAAACTCTCACTACCAAAAACATTTTAACATGCTTAACTTGTATAGGCAAATGTAAAAAAAATAGCTGTTGTTAACAGAAGCAATTTTTAATATATAGCATTTCAATCTTAACACTGTTTAAGAATTAAAAAGGTCTAATGTGAGACACATGCTTATAGAAAGAGGTAAGGTAACGTAAAAAGCAACAAACCAAACCTTGTTGCATTGGGTGAACTCAACATATAAAGGCAACAATCTTCGACAACATTTTAAGTCAGGCAATTCAGCAATGTTTTAAGTTCTGCTACAGTGAAACTCCTCTAGAACGAAACCTACATGGGCGAAAATACCCACTTATGTGAAAAAATCTTCATGCATTAACACAATTCCCATTCTCCTGCCCCCCATACGACGAAAAACCCCCTGTTGCGTTATACGAAATCATTTTCTCTGCTCCAGCCTCGCAAAGACATTCACCTCAACGAAGTTTTATCCAACAGCGACCTCTACCGGTTCGTTCGGAAACGGCAACAGCAAACACCACACTGGTTTACATAGTGAACAATGTTTATTTCGGTCACAGCTGCGAGTTTCCTGGACTCAACAAACTCATAGCTGCTCTGCCATTGCCAAGAGGGACCTAACTGGAGCGCTTCTCTCTCATTAGCGCTCCAGTTAGCGTAATGTTTTTAGCCTTCGAGAGCTAACTAGGCCGTCGAAGACTATGAAGCGTCCCGCGGCTCGACGGACATTCAAATAAACGATCGTTTCCTCGAATGCTTTACTTGTTATCATGCTAAAAACAGCCACGGGACGCTTCGTAGTCCTAGACGGCCTAGTTAGCTCTCGAAGGCTAAAAACATTACGCTAATTAGCGCTCCAGTTAGCGTAACGTTTTTAGCCTTCGAAAGCTAACTGTGGCCATTTAGAACTACGAGGTGTGGCTGGTTTAAAAGTTCATTGCATGAACATCAGCTGAGCAACGCTGTCTTGGGTTAGGGTTAGGTAGAGACAGTGAGATGGTGGAAAGAAAAGCCACCGGGTCCAGAAGTATTTGTTATTGTTAGATTCAGACGAGCGTGGACGTTATAATGCTAAAATGGCTACAAAAGGACCTTTGGATGTCAAGCAGCTAAGACAAGAAGAGCTCTGATGCTGGAAGAGAGGTTAAAAGTGATCAAAATGAAAGACGGAGCAAGCAAAATAAATGACATGATCCAAGAAATTGATGTAAGTGAAAGTGAATGCTGATTGTAAATTTCGCAATTTCTTTACCTTTTTTTCTTTCTACACAGACAATATGAAGTGTCAAATAAGTGTATGCTCATACTTATGCACTATTGGAATAAAAATAGAGTACACATACGTTTGTGTGCGTGTACACATATGTTTGTGTGGGTGGGTGTGTGTGTGCTTACATCTGAGACCAAATTTGCTACAGTGAAAAACCCCCTGTTGTGAAAAATTTCTTGCCGCAAACACGATTTCGTTGTAGAGGAGTTTCACTGTATCATGAAAATTGCCTTTCTTGCATTTCACAGGAAAGAAAGCAAGTTTATCGAACATTTGTCACTTTTATTGAACCCCTACTTGAAGATATAAGTAAAAAGAACTTGCTTGCTTTGTTGCGCCAGCATTGCTGCCATAAATGTCAGTAATTTATTTTTGAACGTTTTTTTCAACTTATCTGTTTGAGTCCAAAAAAAGTAGTGTTTTTTGAGAAAGGCGTAAGGCTGCTTTTTACATTTCGAATAAGTGCCACACAATTACTTTTTCCCCCCAAAATGCATGTTGAATTCTGTTTCACACAACTTTAGGGGGATCAGGCATTGTCCAATACCAACTATCTCCACATTGTCTAGCTTTTCTCTTCAGATGGAAAAACAATACCAAACATTCTATTCTTCATAGGTATGACGAAATAACAATTTTCATTCGACGAGGACAACAATAGTAAGTAGAAACACTGGCAAAATAAGATGTTTTGTGTTAGTTTTATTGTTTGGTTTGGTTTTGACCCACTGAGAGACTAATTAAAACTGAGGGATATGACTATGGAGATTTGGAGGGGAGTGACTGTTATTACAGTCTCTTTACTAACTGTCGGTAAAACCAGTCTGACGGCTGGGAAACGGACAACTGGCTCCTGCTGCAAAGTCTTGACATTGTCCAACAAAATGAGGGTAACTGGCAACCAGAGATTTGTCAACTCTCATCCCTGCATATTGATTTTGTCGCTCATTTAACAATTTTCTCATTGGAACGAGGAAAAAATGACTTCAACCTAATAAGGATGCATATTTCATTCTCATCAATAGTCTAAACGGCAGAAATTGATATTCTAAGTTTCAAATGTTTGGTTTCCTTTCAAGCAAGGAGGACTATGAGTAAGCAAGTGACACTTTAAATGACAGAAATGCAGCTGCACATGATCTGTTGTCCTTTTTTCTTCTTCTCTACTCGGACGTGTAATGTTTGTTCCCTACGAAAGCCTGCAGGTATCTGGCTGCCTTTCTCGCTTTGCTGGGAACACCGACAAGTCACGTCATGCTGCTCATCCCATTATTACTGTTGAATAAAGAAGCCTCCCTATCGCTCTTGTCTTGATTTACTCGCTTGTGCCGCTCGGTGCTCGAGGGCTTCGCTGCGGTCAAAGACATTTCCTACCGTGCGGAGGCAAACATGGCAGAGAAAACACATGAGTAGGTGTGCAGTAACAACTTGCTAATGTCACACCTCACAACAACACTATTTTGTTCGCAGATAAAAGCGCGTAAACAAGCAGAGCAGGGTAACTCGATAGCTTGATTGATAGCTGGATAGACAAATAGCCTGCTAGCTAGCTAGGAAGGTGAAGAACCTCGTAGCTCAAAGAATAGTTTGATTAATAATGTGACAGATTAAGAAAATCAATGGCTCTTTGGACAAAACAGCTAGTTAGCTAAAATGATGGATAATGCGAGAATTTGACACATTTCCTCCGTAGTCCTGTTTGTGGTGTCAAAGTGCATTGTAAAGAAAATGAAAAAGAAGAACAAGAAGACTTCACAAAATGCGTTTTTACTAGGGTTTACAAAAACACTAGTAACAACAGAAAATGCACAAAAAGACATTGCTTCCAAATTACGAAGAACAGAATGGCTGGGAATGGAAAAGCCGTTTTTTAAATTCCTAGCAATTGTTTATTTGCGTGCCCGACAAGCACACGTCGCAAATGAATGACGACACCACACGCGAGTCGTGTTTTTTGTTTAGGAACTTTTTCACAGTGGCATTAATATCTTAGT
This sequence comes from Hippocampus comes, assembly GCF_001891065.2. Lineage (NCBI taxonomy): Eukaryota > Metazoa > Chordata > Actinopteri > Syngnathiformes > Syngnathidae > Hippocampus > Hippocampus comes. The sequence continues at coordinate 326,638 of NW_017805992.1, forward strand.
ACCACATAAAAACTTCAACATTATAAGATATAACCTTTCGGTTGTGACGCAACAGTCGCTTTTCTACTATGCCATCCTTCTTCCTCACTCTTCAGATAAGACGAAGCAATCCACACTTAAACCAGCTGTTACCTAAGTGTGACACTTGGAATGAGCGTAAATCGATTCGACGTGCCTGGAGAGTGGGGCACTCGCATGACGTGATAAAGAGGTAACTGTTACGGTTACACTCGTCCCTTGTGAGCTGAGTTGTGTAGTGTGCAAGTGTAACAGATGCCAGTTTACGCTGTCAAGAAGCAAAACTCAGTCCTCGGGAGACTTAAGAGTAGCGCTAGTCATTGGGTCAGCAGCCCAGGCTCTTGGCCTGCTGGTTTGCACGCTCGACTCTTAACATAGGGAATGGTGAGAAATTGTGGGGGTTTACTGGAATGAAGCCATAATTGCAGTTTTCCATTTTCTGATCCGCTTTGTCCTCACAAAAGTTCCGGGGCGTGCTGGAACCTATCCCAGCTGTCTTCGGGCAGTCGGTGGGGGACACCCTGAACTGGTTGCCAGCCAATCGCAAGGCACACATAGACATACAACCACTGGCGCTCACACCTAGGGACAATTTAGAGCACAGGTGTCAAACTCAAGGCCCGATGGCCAGATCCGGCCCACCAGATCATTTTTTGTGGCCCGCGAAAGCAAATCATGTGTGTCAACTTGCTAAAATCTGCACCAAAATGTCAAATTGTCATGTGTAATAAATAACGTTGAGATTTTGCAATAATTTTGTTACCCTGTTTACACTCACTTGAACAATAATGGAACAAACTATTATAATTGACTTCACTGATTTCAAAACTAGTAATTTACTAGTAATCTATACATTTGCTGTGTACTAGTAATAATTTTGTGGTTTCACTGTCATAACGGCCCTCCGAGGGAAGATGCAACTCCAAATTGGCACGCAACTAAAATGAGTTTGACACCCCTGATTTGGAGTGTTCCATTAACCTGCCATGAATGCTTTTGGTAATGTGGGAGGAAGCCAAAGTATCCGGAGAAAACCCACGCAGGCCCGGGGAGAACATGCAAATTCCACACAGGAAGGCCGGAGCCGGATTGAACCCACAACCTTTACACTGTGACCACCGGGCCGCCATAGATAAGATAAGAAAACCTTTATTTATCTCACAATGGAGAAATTCCCAATTTACAGCGGCAAAATTATGAAAATGAGAAGTAGAAGAACAAAAGTATATAAATAAATATAAAATATAAATATCAGCATATTAAAAATGGGTGAGTGGGGGTGAGTCCAGGTTTTCAGGTCAGGTCTCTCGATTCAATAGTCTGACAGCAGTCGGCAGGAACGAGCAGCGGTACCTCTCCTTCTTGCAGTGCGGGTTTATAAGTCTCTGGCTGAGGGAACTGCCCAGTGCTGTCAGGGTGGCCTGGAGGAGGTGGGGGGGTCTGTCCGTCATAGCTTTGAGCTTGGCTAGCATCTTCCTGTTGTCCACCTCCTCCAGAGTGTCCAGGGAGCAGCACAGGACAGAGCTGGCCCTCCTGACCAGTTGGTCCAGTCTCTCTCTGTCCCGGGCTGAGATGCCGCCTGACCAGCTGACTATGCCATAATGAATGGCTGAGGCCAACACAGAGTCATAGAAGGTCTTAAGGAGTGACCCCTGAACTCCAAAAAGACCCCAGTTTTCTGAGCAGGAAGAGCCGTTTTGTTGTAAATCTTTTTTTTTTTTTTTAAACCAACAACAAGCATTGTTGGGGTTGATTAGCATCGTGGAGTGGTAGACTCAAGGCTTCTGTCTAATTTGTGAAACCTCTGCGCTTCAGGCAAGCAGCAACTCTTCACAATTCAAGCCAGCCATCCATTCCATACAGATAACAATGTTGCTTTTGCGCATGTGAATCCACTATTCAACGTATTGTGTGCAGTGGTGGATCTGCAGCTACGCGCATCTTAGTCGCTGAGATCTCAGCTACGGTTTGAGGTTGATCGGACCATGACTTATTCATGGAATTGCCATGGCGGGAGTTCTGTTTTAACAACAACAACATGAGGCACAACAGGGCACATTTCCCTAGGCCGCCTCCCATCACTGTGGGTGGAATGCCGAGTGAGGCTATAGGCCGAAGAGTTGAGGATGCAAAGGAGTTCTGACAGGCGGCTTTTTGGACGGCCGCCTGAGGTTGTCGCTTTTGACGACTTTTGTGAATGCAGAAAAGCAGAGGCACAGCTGAGCATGCTAATAGAGTAATTGTGCTGGGATTTCAGCAGACTAGTGCCGGAACCCCCCCCCCCCACCCCCCATCCCAACACAACACAACACAACACAACACAACACAACACTACACAACACACAAGCTCCCATCAGGGGCCGCCTCCTAACCCTTTACAAACCACCCCTCTCCTCCACCAAACAACCAGGCCAAAATCTGAAACAGTTATTCCAAGCGGTGGCTTGCCAACCAACAGATCCCTCATTGGGTGCTGTGAGAGGAAAGACTTGTGCATCAACAAATCCCAAAGAGCAGACAAAACATATCTTTGAACGCTGCGCAGCTTTCACACATTAAGAAATCTGTCCTCGGTCTGGAGGCATTTGATCGGTTCATTTCGACTCCCGCGGGCCTCCCCCCCTTCCTGCGTGCAGCTGCTTCCATTCTGCCCATCTGTTTTTTTGGGCCCGCGTCCCATCCTGGCGGCTGTTGCTTCAAAACAATGACGTGTCAAAAAGGTGACATTGACAGAACGCTGCTCACTTCTAACCACCACGATGGCCTTTGGGTGGCATCCGTTTTTCAAGCCTGAATCCAACGATGATATGAGTGAATCACGCGGTCATGGAGAAATTGTTCAGCAAAACACCAAATGTGTTTGGCCTATTTCAGTGTTTTTCAATCTTTTTCGAGCCAAGGTACATTTCTTTCATTGAAAAAAATCCTGCGGCACACCACTTGCTGAAAATGTGGAAAAAAAACGTATTTTAACAATTAAGTGTTATATTGTTTTTATAATCAAATCAACATTAATCCAATATTTTATAGTGTTTCATATTTATTCTCACTCAGTGTGATAAATGGTTTGGATGAACACAGATCTGATATCCTGGCAGCAGTCGATGAAAGACAAAGCTCTTCTTCCACAGCTCTCATTCTGTCTGTTTTTACAGCAGTCAGGCTATTTCTTTAGCCGCTTTGGGTCTGAACATGTCATTTACAATGGCTTTGCAGTCGGCAAGTATTAATTGCTCTGCCACTTTTTTGATTTAGCCACAAGTTCAGCGACACGGGAACAGGCTTCCAAGGCTCTCTCGTTTACCTTTGTGGCTTTTCTCATGCACGTTGCTTGTTTCTTCGTGTGTTCACGCAGGCGAACAAAATACTCCACATTGTTGTTTCGAGGTGAAGGGCGTTTTGTTTGGAGATGGAGTTTAAGCTTACTTGGGACAATAGTGCTTTTGGAGAGTTGCTTTTCACCACATACCAAACAAACCGGAGTCTGTGCCGTTGCATCTCCGGTAAAAGTCAATCCAAATGAAAGAGGTTTCATTGTATTGGCTCGCGCCGGAAACTTCGCTTGTCTCGAAGCACAAGGCAATTCGCTAGTTGCTGCTGCTCCCTACGGGTATGGAAGAGTACTACACGATTACTCTACCGGAGGATAGACCACACAGGCATACATGTTGGATAATTTCCCACGGCACACCTGACAATATCTCACACCGGTGTGCCGCGGCACAGAGTCTGAAAAACACTGGCCTAGTTGACTGCCCAAAACAGAGGTAAAGCTCAGCTGACAATCGTCCCGACCTTTCCTGAAGTTTTCACTCACCATGCAAGCCAATTACACTACATTTATTTTGTTTCATATGTAAGAAGTAGTTGTGGTTGGTATATTTGCCTCCCGCAAAAGTTCAAGGGTCAAATTTCATCTCCGGTCTGATTCTCTGGCGTCTTCTCACATTCCCAAAACATGCTTAATCGTCCATTGGTGTGAATGTGAGAGTGAACGGTTGTTTGTCTATATGAGGTGTGTCTGAAAAGTTCCTGGACTGGTGTCACAAACGCTATATTTGAAAGCCAAATTACAAACTACGACTTTTCAACTTCATTGTGAGCCAGACAATTGACGAGGATGACTACAAAAAGATTTTCCTGCGATGACTTTGTTTCGTGCATGAAAAGATGCGAGAGTTGTGGCAAGACAATTGAAATGCGCTTCAAAATGACACCTGCTCACAACAGCCTGAGCATCTGACAGCTCCCGGCCAAAAAGAACATCACCGTGCTGGTGGAATCTCTCCACTCACCTGACTTGGCTCCGGTTGAATCCTTCCAGGAGTGGATGAAGGCATGGCAGACAGAGAAGGTGGAAAGTGTATTGGCTTTATTTCAAAGCGGACTGTAGTTGCAGTTGAAACTCTCTTTTGTGACACCGGTCCCATTTCTCGCGACAGATAACATGAGCGGAATTAGATTCACACTGTTTTCTTTATGACAAGAAAGGAGACTGATGAAAGGGAATCACACAGTCAATGGCGCCTAAAATTGGGAAAGACATTGCGCCTTTTTGTTTGTTGCAAAAGCAGTATTTCATCAACAAGTTATTGCTTGGGGGAGAAAAAAGCTGGGAAAAATGGTTTCAGGAGAAATACAGTATAGCAAATCAGAAGCTGGAAAAGATTAAAGAGCAAGACTTGTTTTGAATGGTGTCATTGTTGATTGGATTTTCTCGATTAGCAAACCAAAAAAAGCGATCACAATCAGATATTGGATTTTGGTCAGGAAATATTTTAAGGCCATAACGGCAAGTCTTAGTAGGGGTGTTAAATAAGTATACCGCCCCCGTGACTCGTCATCCCATCAGAAGGGTCGGTACTTGTAGCTACCTCCATTGTCAAAAATGTCCATACTATTATTAATTTGGTCTGCCAAAATATGTATACACCTCCGAAGAGTCCATTTTTGGACGGGCTTTGGAAAGAACCAGAAGCGGGTTTCCTGTGTTGCCCATTGTTGGAGAAACTAGCACCGGACATTTCTTTACATGCGCAAACAAACATTTGGACAATGCAGATGGCAGTTGCGGGGAATGGGAAGTCACATGCACGGCCATTCTCCCCAACTGTTGACACAATCTGTGCTCTGTGCCACCTAATTCCCGGATGTCGGCTCATCCTGTCCTCCAAATCTCCCCAAATCCCACGGACATTGGTCCCCGAGAGGCCCTGTTTACCCTGGACCCCGGCTGTGGAAGCCTCGGACCCCCGGCTCATTCCCCGTCCCGCCCTCCCATCCTAACCCGCCCGCCCGCGCGACGCAGTCACACACTCATCAGTTAATGCCGAACATCTGGAGGGATTAACAGTGTCAGGCCAATCAGAGTTGAGCTGAAAGATCCCAGTTAAATAACATTCTGCAGCTGCACTCGGCATTCAAGTGCTTCCGGTTTCCCATTCCTCATGCTCTCCCCTTTCCTCCCCTTCACTCCTCGTCAACTTGCCGGGAATTGATGAGCTGCGTCTCTGCTCTTTTGCTTCTTCTCGCCAGGTCAAATATCCAAACAAGAGGAGAGGAACGTGAACTCCCTCCCTACTAAATAAAAGCAGTGATGACACTTCCTTGGACAACACAACACAAAAAAAAAAAAAATCCTGTAAAAAGAATCTGTTTCTTCCAGAGAATTAATGGTCTCAGTCACCACGTTTTTCCTTTTTCTTGGCAGTTCAAATATTCAAATAGGTGGAGAGTAAAGTGAACTCCTCCCCCAGAGAAATCAGTGATGTTGCTTCCCTGGAAATTCTCAAAAAAGTCCTTTAGCACCATCAAAGGATACGCTCAGTAATTTCATCCATTTACCGGGAATTGATGGTCTCAGTCTCCGTTCTTTTGCTTCTTCAAATAACGCCTGCCGCACACTGAGCGACGCATTTGCACACAACTGAAGTGGACCATTGCAAAAATTGAGTTGGTCACTCTCCGTCACACAAGAATCAATTGAGCGCCACACATTTTTAGCTCATCATTAGCTTAGTTGGAATTCATGGTTTCTGTCTCTGCTCTTTTGCTTCTTCTTGCAAGGTCAAATACAGTAATCGCTCACTATTCAGCTGGGATAAGGACAGAGCCCTATCACGGTAAGCAAAAAAATGCCACTTCAGAAGTGTTTCTACTTGCCAATATTAATAGTTACAACCCTAAATATCCATCAAACTATGATCTCAAAACACTTTAATATCATTTCAAATCCATCTCACATTTTGCTTAAAAATAAATGGAATACAAATGATTGTATTTTTTTATGCACTGCAAGTGCACATGTGGCTCACTGTAACTTCTTCCTCTTTAACAACCCAGGCTAAACTTAGCTCCTCCCCAACATAGAATGGTTGTCCCTTCATTGAGATGTATCCGCTCCAAAAAGTTTCCTGACACCAGTGCGCTAATGTCCGATTAGACAGGGCATTGTCACCATCTAGTGGCATTTTAAAACATTTCAGAAATGCGTGAATTGGTGATTTTTTTTTTTTTTTTTTTTTTTTAATGAGGTGGATTACCGTAGAACACACGTGTCAAAGTCAAGGCCCGGGGGCCATATCTGGCCCGCCACATTAATTTATGTGGCCGCGAAAGCAATTCAAGCATGTCAACTTCCATGATGCTTGCTAAAGTCCGAACCACAATTTCAAATTGTCATATTGTCATATATAATGTCAAAATTACAATGTTTAAACAATCCATTATTCTTGACTTCTGATGTCAAAACTAGTTATCCATCTATTTGTTGTTCGCTGGGTATGTAATATGTGGAGGCGATTAAACATTTATATGGTTTCGCAAAATTCACAATCATAACGGCCCTCCAAGGGAAACCATAACTACAATGTGGCCGGCGACAAAAATGAGTTTGACACCCCTGCTGTAGAAGCACCATATCGAAAATAGACACTTGGACCTGTAAGGTAAATCCAGCTAAGAGCGTCCATTGTTCTTACCTTGGGGTTAGGGCATTGAGGAACTTGGTAATATACCGTATTTTCCGCACTAAAAGGCGCACCTAAAAGCCTTCCATTTTCTTAAAAGGTCACAGCGCGCCTTCAAATCTGATGCACCTTGTGTATGGTCATTACGGTAATATGTCAACCCCAAAATCGCCCCTTGCTAGAGACATGCTTACGACGCAGAGTTCAAACTTAGGTTAGGTGATCGGTTTCGCACTTGAACACGGAAATAAAGCAGCGGCAAGAAAGTTCAACGTTAACGAGTCAATGTTATAACGTGCTGTTGATTAAGTGAACTGTGTCGCTGCTTTATTAAATAGGTTTTACTGACATCTGATCGTCACTATATAAATCAGAGTGTAGTGTTGTGTTCTGTTTGCATTTCCTTGAGCATAGCTCCATCTAGTGGATGCATTGTAGATTGCGTCTTATAAAGCGGTGTGTCCAATATATGAAAAAAATTTACAAAATAGGCCATTCATTGAAGGTGTGCCTCATAATCCAGTACGCCTTTTAGTGTGGAAAATACGGTAATGTAAATATGGTTCCTTCCTCATCTGCTGTTTGCATTGCATTCGCTTCCTCTCTAAATCGATTTTTGCACAATAAGATGGCAACCTATGATTTCCTCCCGCCATAAATTCAGCAACCACGACTCCTTTAGTCACTCGAATGTCAGTGTTACTTGTTTTTCTGTTTGCATTTCAACATATGCTGCCGTTTGTCTCTCTGGATGAGCGTCTGGTTGGCCTGTAATTTCTGGTGGAGTTGGACAGCAGGCGCGTCATTAAATGGGAGGACAAGTTACAGATGAGACACGTAGAAGAGAGGAGAGGAAGAGTGGAAGTGAAGTGGGGTCACAGCACCACCTGCTCAAAATGTTTGCTGTCGTAAATCTCGCGCCGTCGAGTTGCTCCACACATGCAGAGCTGGATAAACACAAAGTCACGTTTCCATCTTAAAATGGCAGCTTGGCCAACAAAAGGGGCTCTTGACCTCTTTGGGCTCCAGGGTTCCCCAGCAGGGGAGGAAATATTACCCAAGCATAATCCTAATGCCAATTAAGCATGCCTACTATGTGTCGTGGTAAATGCATAGAAATTAACAAATTGCTTGTTTGAAAGAAAAAAAAGTAATCTTTTGTTATTAAAGTCAAAGTTTAACAAAGGATGCAATTCATATTTTAAAAAGTGAACCTGAAGAAAAATACAGCTTTATTCTTGTGATATGCTTTTGAGCTTTTATTTATAAAAAAATAAAAAATAAAAAAAGATTTATATCACAATCACATAGGATTTTTTTAATTGGCCAAAGCTAACTAATGGAGGAGTAATGTGTTTATTATGTAGGTTTTATTGGCCCCCAAAAACATATTCTAGGGAAAATTAAGATCTAAATGCATTACATTGAGTCATATGAAGTTCAAAGGTGAAGGCTATTGCAAAGGACGATAGACCAACAGTATGACTCCAGAGGAGAGCCCTCTTCCCTCGAGGTTCATGTACCCCCACTGGTGATGGAATCGCACGAGATCAAGTTGCGGGAATGCACCGGCAGTCTCGCTTCTACTGGGACTAATCGGTGGCTTTTGCTGCATCTGATCCCAAACAGCTGCTTAGCAGACGGTGGCTGCAACTCGGAATGCCCAGGCAAGGGTCCCACACTGGACCCTCAGAGGGTCTGCTACCCGCAAGAAATGTACTTGGGCATATTTGCTTGGGGCAAAAGCTTGATTGTTAAACTAAGATGAAATGCAAAGCAGTAATTAAAAATATGTCAAAAATATGTACATTTGAAAGACTTCTGAAATGTGGATTTAAGGATTGAAGTGCCATTGTTGAAGGAAATTAAGACGGAGGACACTATGAAAAGAAGGGAATTTACAGAGACTGATTGATTGACAGATGGAGTGAGAAACCTCAAGAGCAAGAGTGAATAGAGATGAATGGGGATAAATAGAGATGGATGAAGAGAATAAAAGAAAAAAGAAAAACAAATAATGTCCTTTCCTTTTAAAAGAAATGAAAAACAGTTGTCCTTTTCTACTAAAAGGGAAAAAAACATCCCTTCTAGTCCTGTCATGTTAAAAGAAAATGAAAAACAGTCCATGTCTCATTCGAACCTGTCCCATCCCCCATTTTACTAAAAGAAAAATCAGATCACTCTATGTCAGAGTTATCTATTAGACATTCATAATAAAGACCCAATAAGGAGACAGGACACTAGATTCTGGTAGCAATTGCGAGGTGGGAATGAGGAGAACATTTAGCTTTCAGTTCTCTGCACGTCACCCACTTATCTCCCCGATCACCCTCTCATTTATTTCTCTGTTTGGGAGTCAAATTCATGGATGTTTCCAATTCTTCTTCTTCATATTCCTTCACTGTACTGTCCCGCTAAAGTAAAAACAGGAAGATCACGTCCTCTCCAGTCTGGTCCCATCCTTTCTGTCAAAGAAGAAAGAAAAACTGTTGTCCTGCAGTCCTGCTCCATCCCATCCCATCCTATTGAACGATAAAGAAAAAAAAACATATTTGGTTCTGTCCTAATAAAACAAAGATCATCAGCTGTCCTATTCACAGATAATAAAAACACATCTTTTTCTGTCCAATGCCATCGTGTCGCACTAAAAACAAAAACATACAAAAAAACAGCTAATGACCTGTCCCTGATAAGGAAAGCCGATCATGTCCTGTCCTTCTTATTAAAAGAATAAAAAGATTTTGTCTTGTCCTGTCCCGTCTTTTTAAGTTTTTGCAAGCAGGCTAGAAAAGACAATTTCCAACACGAGTGTGATTTGCAAAATATGTCATGCTGCGAAAACAACAGATTACAAACTACGGTTTACATTGATTGAGACGACAGTGCATTTATGTCTGAGTGACAATGTCATGCAGAGAGTGTTGATTTCCTGTCGCTGTCATCTGGAAGTCATTCACCACCAAGATAATTAGAAAAATTAGCCAGCATGTGGAATGTTTTCCCTTGACGGAGTGACAAAGGAAGCCTTCCAGAAGTGCTCTTGGCTTCCTGATACAAAGTTCCTCCTCGCACACATCTTTACACACTCAATCCCTCACTTTTACAAGCACCATCTTCCCCTTGCATGTCCCCTTTCAGTTACATGTATGTGTGCAAAATGTGAACAACTATTCAAGAAAAACTGCTCCTTTCAATCCAAGCCAGATGGTTCGTGCTCTTGTGAAATGTGCTGTCTTTCGGTCGCACTAAGTACCTGATACTCATTATGTAATCCAAAGAAACAAGTTTGAATACATCAACAGGCTCCATAGTTTTAATTTTCTAAAACAATTAGAGCAGTGGTTCTTAACCTTTTTAGAGGTATCGAACCCACCCAGTTAAAAAACCCTTCATGAGTGAAAAATAAATATTTTTTTTTTTTACAAATTCAAGATATTTAAAAAAACGCATTTATTAAAAACTGAAAAAAGTTAATAAAATTTCAAGGGATAAGTACAGGTATACTTTTTTTAAAATTGAACGACGTACTATAACGACAGGCACACGTTGACGACGAAGCGAACTAAATTTCCAACAGCACTGATTGGACAAGCAATATCATGTGATCATCTGTAGCCAGTGATGGCCAAGTGGGCGTGTCATAACTAATTAACATGTTGAGTCACGTGTGTCTTACCCTCCATGGCAGAGGCTCCATCGAACCCCTGAGACCGACTCACCGAACCCAGGTTAAGAACCACTGAATTAGAGCTAAATGACATTGTTTTCTAATGTGGTTTGTGGCTTTCTTTGGGATATGAATTGGATACAGTAACCTGATGTATTAGAAAAAGCCAAGGCAGTCTAATTAAAAAAAAAAAAAAGTCCTGTGATGTCCTGTCCTAATAAAACATAAAAACATATTAGGAATCATTTTATTCTGTCCGTCCTATTGTTAAAAAAAAGAAGAAATAAAAAGAGAAACAGATTGTTGCGTCTTGTCCCAAATTGTTCAACTAAAAGAAACAGAAAAACTGATTATGTTCTGTCCCATTGAAAAAAGAAAAACAGATCAAGTCTTGCCCTGTCTTGTCATATGCTACTCTAATCAAAGAAAAAGAATAAATCTCATCCGGTCCTGCCCTCATGAATAAAAAAAGAAAACACACTATGTCCCTTCGTGTCATTTCACATCCTATTCTATTGAAAGTAAAATGGATCTCACCATTGAAAAAAAAAACAGAACATGTCTTGTTCCATGTTGTCTTAAGAAAAAGAAACCATGTCCTCTCCTATCCCACAATGTTTAAAAAAAAAAAAAAAAAAAAAAGGAAAAACAGATCTTGTCCCTGCGCTGTTCATGTCAAAATCTCACATTTCTATTCCATCGTAGATCAAGGACCCCCAGTACAGGATTCAGTAAATACTGTAGTGTTCCCTTCGCTTTGCGTTTTTTCAAGGTCTTTTATTTTCGCAGCATTTAGTTACAAAACAGTATTACTATCTTCACTTACGTTGTTTTTGATATTAACTCAGCACACACAGAGTTTATTTGAATGCTTGTTTCAGCATCTTATGATATTTTCCGAGGCACAGGGTGGTGGAACGCAAACAGGAAGTCATTTTGAATTGGTGCCATCTTCCACTTCTCAACCCCCCGCCCCCTCCTACCCAGACTGAATTCCTACTCCCACATCCCCTCTGACATTCCAGCTTTGCAGTTTTGCCCGTCTCATTCTTTCTAATTCATCTCTTCCCTGAACACTTGTTTAAATAAATAAAAAACGTAGAACGCATTTTTCGGAAATAGGAATCATCATGATACTGCACGCTTTTAATCACATTTAAACATTTGAGATATATTGGGGAAAACTGTGATGTCAAGTGAAATAATATTTCCCAGCTGAAAGCGTCACTATCATAAAACCTTTATTACGCGTACAGGAAATGCTTTAAGTAACTTTCCCCGTTGCCTTACAAGATAAAGAGAGGTTGTTTCAGGTTTATCATGCAACTGGTCTTACTAAATCAGGAACCACAAGTCAGAGTCCTCTGGATGGCTGATGCTATGAACACAAGACGAGTTAGTGGATTTACTGGAAACACAGCACACTCAGACGATTCAGCTAAATCGGATGACTGATTCAAGTTGGTGGAACTTCCAAAAATTACATTGGACTCAGATTATTGGGTTCAACAACTCTACTTGCTTGCATCAAATGACAAACCGCAAACATTGGCGATTCTGATTATTTGGTTTTCATGTTAATGGACTCCCCGTAAACTGAGATAATTTCGAAAAACTCAATGACAGACTTGAGTTAGCGGAAACAGGAAACATGGCGGACTCTAACGCTTTGGTTTAATAACTGAATTTCGCAGATTCACCAAAAGCACTTTGGACTCAGATGATTCCTTAAATTAGCGGATGCAGCACAAGCATTCCGATTCTCCAATGAATTGGTTCGCTGAATCAAGTTGCCCAGAAAAAAAATCCAAACCTGAGTGATTCGGACAGAATGGGAGACTGACGTGAGTTAGCAGACTGACCAAAAAACACGGGAGACTCAGATCTGTCATGATCCAGTCTTGTTTGCTTTTGGTTTGTCGCCAGCTTACGAGTCACACCGGTCTCGAATCTGGCCTTGTTACCTGCCAGTTTTATAAACGTGGCCACACCAACAACTGACTGTCAGATTATTAGCCTTGTTCACAACTCCGTCTCCAAGTGCCTAATTTTCGAGAAGTTCTTGACATTTTTTTGCCTCATAGCGTTGCCTTGTTAGTTCACAGTATTTTTGTTCTAGTAAGTATTTACCTTGTTATGTCTTCTCATTTTTTGTTCATTGTGTGTTGGATTTTCTTGTCCTTTAAGTTGACAAGCATTTTTTGTTTGTATTGTTCCTTGCCTTTTGCAAGCATTTTTTTGTTTGATCTCGTCTTTTCCTGGTTCTTTGTTACCAGCGTCCTTCTTTGGACTTTGTCGGTCTTGCGTTTTTGTCAGTATTTTTGTGACCAGAAACTCTTCTCTGTTTCTACGCTTTTGGAATCCGAAATCTAGACACTTGACAAGGCTTGAGTCAGAGGTCCTACCAACACCATTGCAGACTGATGATTTGGTTCCATGACTCAAAAAAAAAAACACACCAGAAATGGCGCAGACTGAAATTAATAACTAGAATCAGTTGACTGACTTGAGTTCGCAGACACATAAATGGACTCAGATGATTTGGTTCAATGTTAGCAGAAACACTGCAGACCAAATTCAGGCAGATCTGGAAAGTTGATGTACCCGTCAAAAACACCACAGAGTCCGAAAATACAAGTGAATCGGGTGCCCGAATCAAGTTTGGTGACTCTGAAAACACCACAGCCATATGATTCGGATTCACCACAAATACAGCCGACTCAGATGAGTCGGGTGAGTCCGAGTGGAGGCACAAATGCTGACCCAAGGAATTTAAGTGACTGTATCACGTTAGTCAGTGAGTGACTCAGAATAACGTGAATTCCCATGTACAATACGTTTTCCAGAAAACGTTGGACTCCAAATCGGAGGATCTTTGGAGGTTCCACTATACTGCAAGGCCTTGGCAGAGGTCTGTGCACTCTGGATGCACCTCAGGCTTGTAATGTCACGGCGATCCGTGAATAAAGACTGCCATTGCAACAAGGAGGGATCATGGGTAAGTGGACACAGAGGTGGGGGGGTTAATGGCCACCAGGGCATGGTTATGGTTAGAAATAGAAGGAGAGTGCTTTATGGGGCGCTCAGCCTCTAAATGTTACGGCTGTGTCACTTTTGCTCCGGAGACAAATTGCGCTGGAAAAATATGGTCCATAAAGTCTGTCAAAGCTCAGCGCATGTGTGGCAAAGCATGAAAAAGTGCCATAAATGAAACACCCACCCACAAGAAAAAGAAAAACAAGGTGACTGACGTCTGGGTTGGTGTGTGTGTGTGTGTGTGTGTGTGTGTGTGTGTGTGTGTGTGTGTGTGTGTGTGTGTGTGTGTGTGTGTGTG
>NW_017805992.1:346495-372169 GCF_001891065.2 Hippocampus comes
ACACCAGAAATGGCGCAGACTGAAATTAATAACTAGAATCAGTTGACTGACTTGAGTTCGCAGACACATAAATGGACTCAGATGATTTGGTTCAATGTTAGCAGAAACACTGCAGACCAAATTCAGGCAGATCTGGAAAGTTGATGTACCCGTCAAAAACACCACAGAGTCCGAAAATACAAGTGAATCGGGTGCCCGAATCAAGTTTGGTGACTCTGAAAACACCACAGCCATATGATTCGGATTCACCACAAATACAGCCGACTCAGATGAGTCGGGTGAGTCCGAGTGGAGGCACAAATGCTGACCCAAGGAATTTAAGTGACTGTATCACGTTAGTCAGTGAGTGACTCAGAATAACGTGAATTCCCATGTACAATACGTTTTCCAGAAAACGTTGGACTCCAAATCGGAGGATCTTTGGAGGTTCCACTATACTGCAAGGCCTTGGCAGAGGTCTGTGCACTCTGGATGCACCTCAGGCTTGTAATGTCACGGCGATCCGTGAATAAAGACTGCCATTGCAACAAGGAGGGATCATGGGTAAGTGGACACAGAGGTGGGGGGGTTAATGGCCACCAGGGCATGGTTATGGTTAGAAATAGAAGGAGAGTGCTTTATGGGGCGCTCAGCCTCTAAATGTTACGGCTGTGTCACTTTTGCTCCGGAGACAAATTGCGCTGGAAAAATATGGTCCATAAAGTCTGTCAAAGCTCAGCGCATGTGTGGCAAAGCATGAAAAAGTGCCATAAATGAAACACCCACCCACAAGAAAAAGAAAAACAAGGTGACTGACGTCTGGGTTGGTGTGTGTGTGTGTGTGTGTGTGTGTGTGTGTGTGTGTGTGTGTGTGGGCATGCGTGTGCGTGTGCGTGACATGTGTTAGCCAAATTAAATGGGAAGGTTTTCTATGTGGAGGTTGGTAGTAGCTCCATATGCGCATTCAGAATATGAAAGATTTCCTCAAAAAGCGGCTCGGTACATTATCCACTTAAGACTACGAAATGCTTCAGCAACAAAGTACTACCTCCTACAGTGAACATTTTTGTCCATTTTGACTGTGTTGCTAACCAAAACGGCAGCACCCACGAGGCATGTAAAGGGTCCTAAATCGAGAGTGCCTTGCATGCATGCATGCGAAAGCCCGTTATTAGCAAAATATGCTTTTCTCCCTCACGACATCCACACAACATGGTAAACAACCCCCATTTGGGAATTTGGACAACAGTGTACAATTATTATTATTATTAGAGAAAAACACATAATTGTGCTTTCAGCCGCAGCATTTAAGATGCCTTCCCTGACATTTTGTGTTAGCAGTACTTGTATGGAGATAACAGTGATGTGGTCTTAATTATAGGTGTGCTTGGCAGGTCAATGACTTGTTGGGTAATAAGTGGAAGGAGGTGGGGTGTTTTTTTTTTTCTTTTTTTGTGGGAATACAAAAGGAAAGCCGGACATTTGCATCAAAACATGTCGGTGTTGGGTTGCTCCATTGGCCACGTTAGCTAGTAGAAGCCTTTCCCTTTCCAGCTTGGGGGTCGGGGTTCACACAACAGGCCGTGGGCCTCCGAAATGAGCGGAGGAGTGAGCTTGAGGGGCACCAAAAGTTCACAGAAAAAGAAGAAGGGGATTGTAGTATAATATCGCATATTTGGTTGGAAGCTTAATTTGGATGGGTGCTAGACAGCAGGAATTCGAAGCCAATGATTCCCAACATTTATTGAGGCAAAGCACATATTTTACATTTGAAATATCTCTCAGCACACCACCAAACAAAAATGGCACAAAGTAGACTAAACCGTACTGAAAAATGAATGATCTCTTCTCAATTTACTTGCAAATGTACAAATTCAGTGTGAAATCTGGTCCTGTTTTATTGAACACAAAGCCAATTTTAGGTGGAAGTGCTATTCACAATGCCGTGTTGCTGTGTGAATGCCCAGCCAGTTGAAGGAATGGTGGTCATCCATATTTGCCCTCAGCCTCTGAAAATATCTTAATTGTCACCTGTTTCCTTCTTCCTTGACAATTGCACCTTGTTCTTGTGGTTCAATAAAAAACATTTCATGTGGAGTCTCAAAACTCAATCCAAGAAGTAAGTGTAGGGTACTCAATCGATTGGTGTGCAGGGAAGAGTAGTCGACTTGTAATTTCTTTGCACAATGGTCCACTTCAGCCACATCTGGCTGCATCGCACCGTGTGTGGATTTTGGATTAACCAATCAATAGTCATACACATTTTGAGCAAAAGACTCGAGAAATTTATTTCAATAAAAGATAGGTCATACCTTTGTCTTCATGTTCTGTTTGCAGCCAAAGAGAAGATAGGACCTCTTGGCGGCAGCCACCATTTACATGACTTAGGGCCAACGTCAGAGGGGTATGTAACCCCTGGCAGAGGAGTTAACAAGGCATTATAGTCATTATAGCCGGTGGAGGAGCAGTGAAAACTACCTTTAAATTATTGCGCAGATGCATATCAGTTTCCAGGGTCTGTTAAGTACGTCCCCAAAGGCAAGTTAATCTCCAGTGGTGGAAACACCGAACATGAGATGAGGATTCCGAGCATGTTCGGCCTCCAAACAGTAATGCCAAGACCATTCTGATGGTGATCGCGGGACATTCAAGCTACCACGGCAAAAATTGGAAACCGCGACACAAGATATGTGTAAAAAAAAAAAAAAAAAAGTTGCAATAAGTTTGTACACTGTTGACAAAAGAGCTTTGAAGATTGTTTACCCGTAATCTTGTAGGAGGGTTCTTGTTTTGACAACAGATTTGAATAAAAACAGCTATGTCAGCCATCTTGTGTCACAAATCAGTAGGATCCTTCTGAATATCATCAGAAAGCAATCGTAGTAAATTTGGTAACGGATTAGTTGGGAATTGACAGAAACTGAATCTGCTTTGATTTAAACAAATTTCACGTTTATCAGACTGTTCACCTTCATTGAGATTTCACCTTCATTGAGACACTTGCAGCAAATTCACTCAAAAAGCCAAATGATCTGCTTGTAAAATAAAATAGTGTCAATTATATTGCGATTGCTGATGGTGTAGTGGTACAGTAGCCTGACTTGTATGTGAAAAATCTGGGATTGATTTCCACACAGTGACGTTGTGGATGTGGGTGTGAATGATTGTTTGTCTCTATGTGTGCCCTGCGACTGACTAGCGACTAGTTCAGGCTGTAGTCTGCCTTTGACCCGAAGTCGCCTTCTGCAAATGTTCAACAGAGTTTACATCAGGGTTCAGAGAAGGACAATTCAGAATAGTTTAATGTTTTGTTCCTAGTATTAGGTTAAAATTAAGTTTATCAGGATGAGCATGAGATACTCGGCTGATTTCAGCTGTGTGTGTTTCAGGTCTTTGTACTGTTGGCGAACCTGAGACCACGCTGGATCCCATTGGGCAGCACGTTTTGCTCAAGAATGTCTTGACAGTCTTGGGATTTCACTGTATGCCGCACAGATGACAACCAGTGCCTGTTGAAGCAAAGCAGCTCCGGAACATAACTGAGTCGCCTCCATGTTTCACTTGTAAGGATTGGAACAGTGTTATTTCTGTAAGCAGAACTATGACTTGCCAAAAAGCTTTTTTTCTCCCACAAACTATGCAGCTGGTCAAGATGCACGATGGTGAATTCCAATTCCAGACTTCACTATCAAAATATTACAGTGAGCATTGTGGATGTTTCAGCATGAAGCCTATTTATTTATACTTGCATAGAAGATGTCATTAATGAGATGCTCATTTAAAATGTCATTTTTTGAGGAAATCCTCAGCTTTTCATATGTTGCGTTTCAAGCCACTTTTATGAACAGCTTACAAGACTTCAGAATGGAAGTTTCCCAGAAGTTCTACAAAATAACAGAGTAAATGAATCTAGGTTTTCTATATTTGTCTTCCTGAACAGGTTCTGTCATCTTTTATGACGTCTTGAATTTTTATGGAAACAAACCCAAATTCATGTAAACTTGATTTAGTTTGAATGAGGAACATTTAGCTCAGTCTAATAACACTTGATGTCATCTTAAATGCTTTCCTCTTCAAGGCAATTACTATATATTGGATAATCACGTCTTTTTTTTTTTTTAAAGGAAAAGCTGCCCACTGGAAGTTCATCAAGTGCGCTGCATTTCCTATTTCCACACCTCAGGTTGCCATCTCCAACCTTCCTAGAGCAGCGGGGAGTGCGTCACATAAAGGAAACTAGGACTCTTTTTATACCCGTCTACTGTTAGTGTTAGCAGCCATTTATGACTCCGCTGGCTCCAGCGACGTAGGATACAGGACAAAGGGAGAATGATTCGTCTCCTCTGGAGTCATTCAGCATCTCATAACCTTAACCCCCCCCCCCCACCTTTTTTTTTTGTTTTAACGACCATTTAAGTGCGTCTGGAAGAAAGATGCCCCCCCCCCAGGAGGGGGGGGGGGCGCCTCCTGTGCGGGCGCGGCCGGTAATGAGGCTCCTTTTGCCCTAACATCAAATGGCCCCTCAAAGTCAAGATTTGGCGCTTTTGTTCGTTAAAAAAGTTCCTGCACACTTTCTTGCTTTTTCCTCTAGCCAATGGTAAAGTGTCACATTGATTGATCTACACCCTGTCACTTTGATTTAATAAAAGACACTCACAGATATACTGTGCTTTACAGTGCTTTAAGACATGAAAATGAATTAACCTTGTACACAGCAGATTATTACAGATTACTAGTCTGGTGAATGAAAGAAAGCTTCAGGCTATTACAACACTTTAAACAACCACATGGTATTATACCAGGCATCCGCTGATTTATTTATTTATTTATTACTGTATATCAGGGGTTCTCAAACCTTTCGCGTTATGGGACGCTATCGGAAATCAAGCTAAATTTTCAATTTAACGGTTTCAGGTGAAAACATTTTTTTTTTCTTTAAGTCTTAAAGGTCTCAAATGAGGAGTGATGGCGGGGACCAATTTGGCTGAGTTGTCTTTTGCTCTACTTTTATGCGTTGCCAATGTCTCAGCTCAGGATTTGGTATCAAGCACATAGTCAAAATCAAGGGACCTGTGAGAAATGTTTCCAAGTGCCTCCTCATAAGGCTAGTGCCAATTAAACACAGCTATCACACATATCCCTAAATGTGATAGGAGTTGAAAAGTTTCCTATTTAAAAAAATAAAGGGCCTTTATTCCTGTAGTAATGAATCTTTAATCCCACCCCCCGCCCACACAAAATTACTTTATTCATACAGTGATGTCAAATTTCAATGAAAGGTCACAATCATATCCGAACTTTGAATTAGTCCATCCTTCCATCATTTTCGGTTCGTCGGTTCAGGGTCATGGATTTAGCTGGTATCTATCCAAGATGACTTTTGGGTTCAGGCAGGAGTACAGCATGGACCGGCAGAGATGAGACAATTTGACATTGAATACAACTATTGCCGATTCAGCACTCATTGACCTGTTTTTAAATTTCTTTGACATGCCAATGGTTCCCAAACATGACATTTCGTAAAACCGAGGATCCCCAGGAGATTTGCAAAGGACGGATGGACAAACTACTCTGAATTAAAGTGTTGAACTCATTCAGGTTGAGTCATTCCACAAATTCAAATACCCAAAGTGCGCTTGAGCGCCTTTGACACGACTTCTTACAACCCAACCCCCCTTCAGTTCCTGTGTGCGTACTAGCTGGCTATCGCTCGACTAATGTTTAACCAGTGTGTGTGGCAACCATGCTCATGCAAAGAGGTCATACGCCGAGTTGTTCATTAAAAGGCAGCAAATTGATTATTTCCTTCCTGTTGTTTGTTTGCCGCATGGGGGACTTGCGAGTTTACTTCCGAACTTGTGCAAACACAATGACTTTTATCTGGCGGAGTGTGATGATTGTGTAACCATTGCCCTCCAGTTATCGCTATACTGTGGCCAAGGTTGATACCCTCTTCCTTTTTAGTTTTTTTTTTTTGACAACAACGAACACTACCTGAAAGGGATCCATCAGGCTTAAATTGCCCCAAAAATGCCTTGTTTGCTTAGTTCGTACGAGTGTGCTGGAGTCGAACTTATTTCGTCAATGACTGCAGGACTGTGTGTGGTTTATCATTCCAAATTCACAGCAGGCGTTTGATCCATGACCAAAGGGGTGTTCACACAGCACACATTTGCTCCAGCGCTGCACCGATGTATTTTGTTGCGATATATTTTACACCGGAGCAAATTTTGTGGAGTGGTCACACGTACAAAGCCGCTGAGCGTGTTAGCACCGGCGCAGGATCGGTGCAGCTCCACTTGCAGTCACACGGCAGTTTCTGCAGCGGAGCAAAACAACAGAAAACAAATGAGCTGTTGTGTTGGTTCTTTTTAAAACTTATACACAAGTCAAGCAACTACTGTGCAGGCACGTCCTTCTCCTCGATCTCCGTGCCTTCTGCTCGAGAGTGACCGCCCCCGAAAACGTAAATCAACGATGACTTCAATGACACTCAGAAAAGCAAACATGTAATGCGGCAAACAGAAAAATCAAGAGAGGAAATCACAAAATAAATTCTATTGGGGGGGCGGGGAGTTGTGAATACACAACAAAGGAACAAACTACACAAACAACTCCGAGACAGTCCAGTCTCCTACAAAAGGAAAGATGACGTTTGGGGACTATTCCCCCCTGCCCCCGTTCTAGTTGAGATGGTATAACCCAAGAGGTGCCGCTTGCTACTGTTACCAGCCATGTCTTGTGTCGTTATTAAACAAACACATGACGGAAGTACAACAGAGCACGAAAGCAACGTATTCTCGCCGTATGTAATCAACTCTTCTCATGCGTAGCGAGGCTACTCCCCCCCACCGCAAACGAGCATTTGCTCCGGAGCAAATTGTAGAGTTCGCACGTGCAAATTTACATCGGTGCTGCCCCGCAAACGAGCATTTGCTCCGGAGCAAATATTTAAACCACCTCCCAGACGGGGATTAAATTTGCTCCGGAGTTAGCTGTTTTCAGGAGCTACACCGGTGTAACTTTGCCCGTGTGAACGCTCTACTGGCGTAGCCCCGACGTAGCCCCGGAGCAAATGTTGCCGTGTGAACACCCCCTTAATATGTTCACGTGTAGCGCTTTCTGTGGCTCTTGCAATCTCTCTCTTTCTCTGTTGCAACCTGCCTAAGACACTTTGTGACAGCTCCGAAGCTTTGCGATGGGGAGGCGCCGCGAATCAATGGTTCGGTGACGTCTTAGGCGTGAACAGCATGATGACGAGGACTGTTTCAAATACCCATTGTATCCGAACGTTTTGGTCGATTCATGGATTAAACAACTATTGTGAATGTTGCCATTTTGATTCTTGTTAAAGAATCAAGTTACGCAAAAAGTACTAAAACAGAAGTACAGGTATAGGTTCAGGATTCCTCAAGTCATCAGCTGCAGACTTATTGTTTCCAAAACTGGCAACAAGCAAAGTGAAGCAGCATTGTGTTTCTATGCATCTCACTTGTGGAACAAACTTCCTGATCTCCTCAAACTGTCGCTTTGCATGTAAATCTGACCTCAAAACCTTATTG
This sequence comes from Hippocampus comes, assembly GCF_001891065.2. Taxonomy (NCBI): domain Eukaryota; kingdom Metazoa; phylum Chordata; class Actinopteri; order Syngnathiformes; family Syngnathidae; genus Hippocampus; species Hippocampus comes. The sequence goes on from NW_017805992.1 coordinate 354,037, forward strand.
TTTATAGCAACGTTTTCATACATTTTCCATAATAATCTTGTTCATCCTCATTATTTCTTGGCCTCTGTAAACCCCGAAGGATTCACCACACATGGCATGGGGTGGATCCCTTGGGGAGCCTCAATGTAAATTAATGTAAAGCACACGCACACAAACAAACACACACCCACACACACACACACACACACACACACACACACACACAAATATATCCATCCATTTTCCGAACCACTTAATCCTCACTGGGGTCGTGGGGGGTGCTGGAGCTCAACCCAGCTGTCTTCGGGCAGTAGGCGGGGGGCACCCTGAACCGGTTGCCAGCAGGGCACACAGAGACGAACAATCATCCGCGCGCACACTCATACCGAGGGACAATTTCGAGAGCGCAATCAGACTGCCATGCATCTTTTTGGAATGTGGAAGGAAACCGGAGTACCCGGAGAAAACCCACGCAGGCCCGGGGAGAACATGCAAACTCCACACAGGGAGGCCAGAGCTGGAATTGAACCCGGTACCTCTGCACAGGGTAGGAGTACACTTGATGAAATGTTATACCAATAATCAAAATTTGCTCAAATTTTGATTATTTTACCCTATTTTTTAATTTTGATTTATTAACCCTAATTTGAAACCTTAACACAGCTTTGAAACATTAACTTGAATAGGTTAGCCAAGCCTTGAAACATCCATCCATCCATTTTCCGAACCGCTTGATCCTCATTAGGGTTGCGGGGGATGCCTGAGCCTATCCCAGGGCACACACAGACTATTTGGAGTGTTCAATCAGCCCACCATGCATGTTTTTGGAACGTGGGAGGAAACCGGAGGACCCGGAGAAAACCCACGCAAGCACAGGGAGAACATGCAAACTCCACACAGGGAGGCCGGAGCCGGAATTGAACTCGGTACCTCTACACTGTGAGGTCGACGTGCTAACCACTGGCCCACCGGGCCGCCCAGCCTTAAAAAGCTAATTTGAAAATGTAACCTTGTCTTGAAAGTTTAAAACTATTACCTTTTTTGAAACCCGAAACCAGATTTGAAACGATAATCTGAAACCCTTGTTGGAAAACTTAAGAAATGGTTCAAACCCGACTTGAAAACCCTAAGCCTTGCTAGAAACCACAGCCCAAGAATGAAATCCTATTTTGAAATCCTTCCTTGAAGCCCTAACCCTGGCTTGGTAGCCCAATTGTGAAACCCTGGCTTGAATCCTTACTTTAGACCGTTGAGTCAGAGCGTTAAAACTAAACGAAGCGAGCTTATATTGCATTTGAGTTGGCAAGCGCGCCTGTGCCTCATTTCTGAGAAGGGCTCCATTGAGGCATAAGCGGGTCAGCGCTGTTTGTGTTCTTCACACGTCCAAAGTGTACAGGACAGCGGCGGCCGTGGCGAGTTGGTGACTCACTGAAATTTCTCAGTTTATTTGGATACCAGAAGGGAAGGGGGAAAAAAATTGGGCAAGAAAAATCAACTTCCTCCCACTTGGATGAGTCAGAAAAAGTTTGTGAGTGTTAGACTTGATGAGTCTGCACTTAGTGGAGCTTTCCTCTCACATAAAATATCCATATTACAACATTTATATTCATTCAAACTCTCAACTTCAACCTCAACCCCAGACTTGACGACCTCATTTGAAACCCTAACCCTTGCTTGAAGTTGTAACCCTGGCTCAAGTTTGAAGCCTGACTTGGAAATCCCAACACAGCCTTGACAACCCAATTTAAAATCATTCCCCTTGGTTTAAAAAAAATGCAGGCTTGAAAGCTCAATTTGAAACCTTAACATTTGGCCGCAGCTCAGGCCATTTTATCAGAATCTCCAGTCTTCTCACCTGGCTCCAGTCCACCTGCAGGTCCCACAACGTGTTTTTATCGCGAGCTTTAACCTGCTTTGGGTCCGCCTCTCCTTTTTTAAAACAGACAGCATCCACCGACACAAATTAGGTAGCCGCATGCTAGCGGCTAGTTTAACAGCAAATTTAATTAACTAATTTACCTTTAAACCCCGCTTCTCATGAACCTTCCCCACTCTCACACTGGCTCCACTTCTCACTACAACCCTCCGCTACCACTCACCCCATTCACACGATCACTTACACCTCCAAACACAGTGTTAATCCTGCTAAGAGAGGCAATGACATCTACATCCCACCCAGTTATCCTCATAATGGCTTCCAGCACAAGTTCATTTACCATTACCACTCATTCAACTCCATCCCATCATTTTGGTCTGAGTGTCATCTTCCCATCACAATAAGCAGCATGTTAACCCAGCCAACCTCCGAATACTCGCCAAATCTTCCCAACCCACCAGAATCCTCAGCATTAAACTTGCCCTATTCAAAACCCGGTCTCTAAACACTAGAGGTCTCATCCTCCACAAATTCATCACGGACAATAACCTGGATGTCCTTTGTCTCAGCGAAACCTAGCATAAGCCTCTGGAATACTTCAATGTCACTCAAACCAACCCTGTTGGGTCTCATACATGGATAAACCACACCCTGACTGCCGTGGCATTTCTGCCATTCACAGAAAAGTCATAAAAACCACCCTTATCACTGTCCAAGCCCCTTCTTCTTTTGAACATCTGTCCTTCAGACTCTCCGGGCCTAAATCCCTCATGATCTCAGTCATCTACTGTACCTCCCTCCCCAAACCGAACCCAGTTTTTCTCTCAAATCTACCTGAATTTCTCACCCAACTTTGTTCCATTGCACCTTCCATCCTTCTTCGAGGGGACTTCAAATTCCATTTTGACTCTACAGACTGCAAATTCGCCACTGAATTCCTGGACGTACTTAAATGCTTCAACCTCGTTCAACACATCGACTTCCCCACCCACAATTATGGACACATCTTGGACCTGGTGTGCTCGACTGACATCACCACAACCACCTCTCCAGCTCTAGCGTCATCATCTCTGACCACCGAGCCATCATCCGCATCGTGGAACCCAAACTCAAGCGCACCATCACTTTCCGCAACATCAAATCCCTTTGCCCCTCTTCTCTATCAGCCTGCTTCACTGATAAATTATCCACCCTCATCCCTCTCTCCGGCACCTCCCCCACGCACCTGGTCAACATCAACAACAACACACTGTCCTCCTGCCAAGGCCAGCTTGCCCTCCTCAAAACCTGTCTTCTTCACCGACACTGCTGCATGGTACAACCCCGAAGCTAATGAAAACCAGGAAACGTCAAATGGAACGACTCACTGACAAAACCGGACTCCCAGTTCACACCATAGCACACAAGGACTACATCCAGCAATATGAAGACACCCTCAACACTGTACACTCCGCCGACTACTCCAGCCTCATCCACTCCAACTCCAGCAACCCCAAGACCGTATTCTCCACAATTAACAAGCTCCTCAAAACCATGGAAAACACTTCCCACTCCTTCTCATCAGAAAAATGTAACTCCTTCCTATCATTCTTCCAGGCAAAAATTGACACCATCCATAACCAACTGGCCACTTCCACTTCCTCCACACTCAACCCACAACCTGTCACTCCTCCACTAACTGACCAGACATGCGCCCAGTTCTCCCCGCTCGCATCTTCTGAACCCATTACATTACTTTCCGGCAAAAAGACCACTACCTGGACCCTAAACCCTATCCTCTCCACACTAATCAAAGCCTGTCTCCCTGCTCTCACCCAACTCATTCTCTCTATAATTAACTCCTCAAGCTCACCTCTGCTACACCTGTCCTCAAAAACCTCGGCCTTGACCCCGACATCCCATTTCAAATCTCCCCTTTCTGTCAAAAATACTTGCGAATTGTCGCCTCACAACTCAAAACCCACATCGACTCCATACCCTGTACGAACCATTTCAATCCGGCTTCAGATCACATCACAGCACAGAAACAGCCCTCCTAAAAGTCACCAACGACCTCCTCCTCTCCTCTGACACCCACTTCTTTACATTCTCATCTTACTTGACCTCAGCACTGCTTTGACATCATAAATCACTCCATCCTCCTCACCCGTCTGGAGTCCTCCCTCAACATCACTGGCACTGCTCTCTCCTGGTTAAAATCATAGCACATCGACCGCCACTAGCTCATCAGCATTAATAAATCTCAGTCCAACACAGACCCTGTCCCCAAAGGCATCCCCCAAGACTCAGTGCCTGGCACCCTCCTCTTTATTCTTTACATGCTTCCCCTTGGTCACATCATGCCACCATGGTCTCAATTTCCACTGCTATGCTGATGACACCCAGCTCTACATCTCCATCAAATCCATCACTGATGCATAACATAAAAACTAGATGCAGACCAACTTCTTCAAACTCAACAGTAACAAATCAGAAATCCTCATCATCGGTCAGAAACAACTCGACACATCCTACCCTGATTTCCCACTTTCTATTGATGGCTCTACCATTCCCGCTTCTACCCATATCCGTAAACATGGCGATCAGTTACTCTCATTTGAAACCCACATCAACCACGTCACCAAAACTGCTTTCTTTCACCTAAAAAATATTGCCCATAATCACCCCTGTCCCTCCTCCTCAGCAGCTGAAACATTGATTCACCTCACGACTCGACTACTGCAATACCATTCATTGTGGCTTACCCACCAAAACCGTCAACAAACTTCAATACATCCAAAATTCTGCTGCCCGTCCCCTCATCCACTCCCGCACCAGAGACCACACCACCCTAGTCCATCAACATCTACATTGGCTCCCCATCCAACAACGAATCCAGTTTAAAATTATTTTCATCACCTTCAAGGCCCTTCGCAACCTTGCCCCCTCCTACCTTACTGACCTCCTTCACGACCACACCCCTACCTCCAATCTTAGATCTGCCCATGCCAACGTCCTCATCCCTCCCATCCGGACCAAGCGCTGGACCTTTGGAGATAGAGCCTTCTCTATCACCATCCATTCCCTCTGGAACTCACTCCTTCATCATCTCAGAGACACTCACACACTCCCCTCTTTTAAAACATCACTAAAAATCCGCCTGTTCAGATATGCTTTGAACCTGTAATACACAATCAAATGTTCAATATAATCTCTCATCATATTTTTTTTGTTTTGACACACTGTTGCATGTATATAGTTTTTAATATTACGATTGTCTTATTTTTCCTGTTTTTCATTTATTGTCTTTTACTATGTGAAGTTCCTTTGAATGTTTTATAAAGTGCTGTACTAATCAAATGTATGATGATGATGGTTATTATTATGATTATTATGATTAATATTATTATTATTATTCATCCACCCACTTTCTGATCCACTTTTCCTCACAAGGGTCACGGGGCATGCTGTAGCCGATCCCAGCTGTCGGTAGGCGGGGTAAACCCTGAACTGGTTGCCAGCCAATCGCAGGGCACAAATAGACACACAGCCATTTGCATTCACAATCACACCTCAGGGCAATTTAGAGTGTTCCATTAACCTGCCATACATGATTTTGGAATGTGGGAGGAAACCGGAGTACCCGGAGAAAACCCACACAGGCATGAAGAGAACATGGAAACTGCACACAGGAAAGCCGGAGCCCGAATTGAACCCCTCACTGTGCACTGTGAAGCTGACGTGCTAACCAGTTGACCACTGGGCCGCACTATTATTATTATTATTATTATTATTATTATTATTATTAACTGAAACTTTAACCCTGACTTGAAACCCTATGAAAATGTAAACTTTGTTTGAAACCAGACTTGAAATTCAAATTTAAATCCTCACCATAGTTTGAATCAAACAGTGGTTGAAACTATAACCCTTGTACAGTGTGTAACACTCGGCATGAGCAGGCTAACCCTGGTTTAAGAAGCTAATTTTAAACCCTTATGGCTCAAACTCTCATTTGGAACCCTAAATTAAAACAGCTACTCCGACTTGAAAGCCTAGCTTTGTTTGAAAACGTAACCCTGGCTTAAACCCCAAACGGTAATTTAGACCCTAACCTAAAATTGACACCTGAACCCTGTCTTGAAACCCTAATTTGAAACCACTATTTGAAACCCTATCCTGTGTTTGAAACTCACATGAAACCCGAATTTAAAACATTATCAACAGTGGCTTGAAAGTTGAACCATCATTTGAAAGTGAACCCCTTTATGCCAACTTGAACCGTACTTTCAAACTCAAACCCTTCGTTTGGTGTCTAACCTTTTTCGTTTGAGAAAAAGGGAAGGACACAAGGACCGCTTTGAAATTCTTTGAATTGAATTTATTAAACACACTGAAATTAATCAGGCAAGCATACACACACACACACACGCACACACACACACACACACACACACACACGCACACACACACACACACACACACACACACGCACACACACACACACACACACACACACACGCACACACACACACACACACACACACACACGCACACACACACACACACACACACACACACGCACACACACACACACACACACACACACACGCACACACACACACACACACACACACACACGCACACACACACACACACACACACACACACGCACACACACACACACACACACACACACACGCACACACACACACACACACACACACACACGCACACACACACACACACACACACACACACGCACACACACACACACACACACACACACACGCACACACACACACACACACACACACACACACTCGGAGCCATATTTTGGAGGACATTGGTCTAATTTGATTCCATGCCTTGAAACTCTCTTGTGAATAAAAACTTTAAAACCATCCCGCTTGCTTCAGACCTTACTTATGCCAGGCTCCAAAACCCAATCCTAATTTGAAACCCAAACTTAAAAGCCTAACAGTGGCATGTATATTTTCTACTTTATGTACTGTAACAATACAGTCGAACTTGATGAATGACATCATCATTTGATTTTGTGCAACCACAACACAAGTGCAACTGAGACATTGTTTCAACAAAGCATTCATATCTGCTGTCCCACCCTGAAGTGCAAACTATAGACAACAACATCCTCACTGCTTGTCGCCATAAAAGCAGGTCAATTTTCCAGTGAGTACAAGAGATTCTTGTCATCATGCCAGACCGTGACTAATGGCAAAGTCGTGCATCAGCTAGCAAATGAGCGGCTCATTAGTACACACGTCTCAGAGCACAAGCACATCTTGCCAACAAATGCATGCACGCCGGCTTGTAAATGCCCGCCGAGGATTACGCTAACAATTGTATCAGCGGCGATGGCTTTTTATGAGCTTGTGTGATGTAAAACCACAGCAAAAGCCGTCATTAATGACATTTTCCCCCTAACTCCAAACACAAAGAAGAGGACTTGAAAGTAGCCTCATTATTCAATATTTACACATGGAGCTTTGTGGTGCACCCTCACAAAAGTTTTCCATTAGGAGTTGATCAGAACCTTAATGGCCAATGTTGCAATCTGACACGGTCTGGCTGTGAAGCATTCAACACATATTTCGGCTCGGCACAGCAAAAATGTGTTCAATCTGCTTGATATTTCAAAGGAAATGTATCAGCGTTTGAGAAAACTGTAGTTGAGGCCCTCCAGCTGCATGAGTTTAGTGCATTTGATCAGTGGGGTACTTCAGTCGATTTTTTATTTTTTTAGGGAGCTGCACTATACTTGAATATTGGGGAAATCTTGGAATCCCAATAAATTGGAGATCACAAAACAACTTTGAAGGTTCCAATTATCAAGTTTGGATGTGAACTAGTCTGCATTTAATTTTGGCATTGCCTCCCCAGAAGACTGAGGGAATTTTCATCCCTACCTCATTTGCCTTTGGACCTTCTGCCTAGATCGAAATAACAAATTTGAAAGCCATCCATTTATTCATTTTCTATACTATTTATCCTGTTGAGGCTCATTGGGAGCTGGACCCCTTGAGGGCTGTCTTTTGTTGAAAGGTGGACTGCACCCTGGATCGGTTGCCAGTCACAGGGCACAAATAGAAACAGAGACCCGTCTCCATTCACAATGACACCATCACTGAGTAGGAACTGAATCAACCAAAGTAAGACAAGCGTACCAGTCCACCATCAGTGACATGTTTTGAAATCTAATCTTCCAAATTGTCATTGATCCCAATAGGAATTTTTTAAATCCCCACCGACGGTGAGGTCATAAAACAGCTTTGGAGGTTCGACAATCAGGTTTGGACATGAACCTGTCTGGATTAAATTTTGGCAAAACCACCCAGAAGATTCAGGGATTTATTAAATTTTTAAAAAAAAAAATTTTAATATTTTTTTTTTTATGCTAAGATTGTTTGTTTTGGACTTTCCGACTGGACCAAAATAACAGGTTTAAAAGGTGTCTCGGGGCACAGTCTGGATCAAGGGACCAGAAAAAGAGTTTTAAAAGTTTTTTTTGGATGATTTGGAACATCAACCCCAGAACCCCAGAAGAAGTACCAGGTAGAGCAATCCAAAGGAGTCTGTAATGCTGCTGCTGGACAGAGTACACATGGTACAGGTAAAGGCCACGAAAGCCAGCCAAGATATACATTAGCAAGAGATCATTTAGCAAACACCTCAATAATCAGAAACATGTCGTCGTTGTTTTCCTGTCCATAAAAACTGTTTTCGGGGCCACTCTGTCACGAACATTAAAAATAATGAGCACCTTCAATCCTGTAAATTCCGGCAAGATATTTTGCACGCTGCGTGCACATCCTGTGAAAAAGGAATATTGCGTCTGGTGCTAAATTTTCATTAGCACAATAGCAACTGGCAGCGCCGCACCAATACAATAAAATGGAGAGGGGGCGACGTAAACCTGTCACCTCAGCTAAAATGGATGGGTCCTGGCCGGAGGGGGGGGGACCTAAATCAATAGCTTAGAGGAAGGTTAGGGAAGTGAACGAAGGCTGATGGGGGGTGGGTTGCCCTCGCAAGTACCCTCGGACTTGAGAAGAGGGAGAGGAGTGGGAGGTTTTGTCTGTCTGTTCCTGTCAGTGAGGCCCAAAGAAGGCTCCAGGCTGCCTCCTAACCTCCCCGCCTCCCTCCATCGCTGTCCCCCCTCGGCGGGTCCTCTGCTGGCTCCAGTTGGACTCTGGCTCTGATTAATAGCCACCGGAGGTGTCCGGCGACGGGCTGATAAGGGACCCCCGCCTCTCTGGGCCCTCCTCGTAACAAGCTAACGCACTCTCCTTCCCCTCTCCTGGCACTCAGGCAAGCCAATTAAGCACATCTTAAAACTCGGGAACGGTGACAACTGGTCTGGGGCTCTGGTAGTGAAACAGCAGTGTTCACATGGAGGTTGCCGGGTCATGTTTAACCCCCCCGGCCATGAAACAGGTCACAGGTTGGAAATAGTTGCAGGGCTGTTGTTCTACAACATACAAATGAAATATATGGATGATTAGACATTCATGATGAGGAATCTTGGCTCCAGAGTGAATGCCAGGCTCTACCACAGTTAGACATACTGCCCAAAGCACATCGGTAGCAATGGCGTCCACAAATCAGAGACTGATCTGCACTGTGTTTGTTTACTTCATGGCGATGACCTAATCTGTTTCATGTACCGCACCAAACGTTTCGGATCAAATTGATAGAATCCTGTTACGCATACCTGCCACTGCGCCTCTTAATAGTTAAGAGTTAGCTTTAGCCAGTTGGCATGAACACAGCATGCCTCATTTTTTTCCACCGGCGTCATCCAGTCTTTGCTTGGCGACAATGGCCTCATTTCAAGGCATCTTCTTAATGGTTGGTTGGTTTGTTTTGCATGAAATTAGCTACCTATAAAGCTTTGGTGTGACCACCCCGTGGAAGGCAATTGAAATGAATATTGGTGTCATTGGATAAACAACCGTGAATGCACAGATGTATCAATGTAGAAAACAATGTTCACTTTGTAGCATGTCGACGTCATATTGAACGATGGCAACAGGCTTGCATCTTCAGGGAAAATCTGATCTGTTTGATTAATTTGCACTCGCAGAAGCAGATATTTAATTATTAGCAAGTTTCTACACCGCCGTGTACTATTCCAAATTATGACACATGGAAGTGAAAAAAAAAATCTAATTGCGTTACTTGAACCTTGTGGCGTACATCCAGCCTTTATCGACAGGTGACTACCAACTATGACATCGTCATTTTACGAAGGTAGCAGTACCATAGGGCTCCACACCAAGACACACCAGAGGGCAGCTATGACCAACCACTCTGATGAGAATGAGGTCTACCTCACTGGTTGGTAGATTGGTTGTATCTTATTGACCACAAGTGCCAGTGGCATTTTAGTGAGGGGTTAAAGAATGAAATGCTCTCCCACTAGAGACTAGAAGGTACAATTATAAAATATCTGATGTGATTTTAGTAAACGCTGTATACCTGTTTGGGATATTTTTGTTTGGTGGTGTGCCACAAAGGAAACACTGGTTTGGGGATTTGTTCACATATGAAATTTGCAGGTTTTACAGTTTCGTGTTTCAAAATAAGCCAGTCACTATTTTCTTTCTTGAGGCAAAGACTAAAAATTCACAAATTCAGCCAGCTGCCCTCCTCTTGCGGGAACCCTGTTCCCAGGCTCATCGACTGCGAGCACAGACAAGAAAAAAAAGGAACCGCTGAAAAGGCAAGGGGGGTTCCTCCTTTCCAGACAAGAACACCAGATTATCCCAGCAGCCAGTTACTCTATTTCTTAACTCGATGGCCGACGTAACAGGTGATCAAAGCGTTGAACCCTAGGAAGGGGCTGAGGGCACAGTGGTGGGGCCAAAGGGATTGCTTCCCGGTGATTTGTAAGCAGGAAAAGACTTTTGACATGAAAGACAGCTTAAACAGCAGAGGAGTAACAATAAAGCAGCTGTAAAATGCTTCTGGTCGCCACTGAATTGATGTAGAGGGTGGCTCTCACAACTTTTTTTCCTCTTTCTTTTTTGGTGTGTTTAATGTGGGGACTCTGGCATTTCCTACCGAGCCATTTGGACAGTCACATGCACACAACAAAAGGCGACACGGGGGGAGGGTGGATCGGTGGGGAGCCCGGGGTCATAGGGGCAAAGGGATGCTTTGTGCTGGGCAGATTGTGAAATCGGACGACTCCCATTCCCTTTCACGGGAACTATGTTTGAAATTTGGTTGTATTCTTTTCTGTGACAAAAGTGCGGTTGCCCCTGTTGAAGGATTAACTTTGCAATTTCAAATCTGATGAACCGTTGATTTGTAATTAAAATACAAGATGCTGAATTATGAAGGATCCTGGTTGAAATGTCCAATCCTTAATACTTGGGCAGGTTTCTTACTCTGAGAGTATGATATCCATCCAACCATCCATCCATCCATCCATCCATCCATCCATCCATCCATCTTCTGATCTGCTTGTCCTCACAAGGGTCGCGGAGCATGTTGAAGCCTGTTCGGGCAGTAGGCGGGGGACAACCTTGCCAGTCAATTGCAGGGCACACAGAGACGAACAACCATCCACGCCCACACTCACACCTAGGGACAATTTTGAGTGTTCAATCAGGCTGCCATGCATGTTTTTGGAATGTGGGAGGAAATCAGAGTACCCAGAGAAAACCCACGCAGGCACAGGGAGAACATGCAAACTCCACACAGAGCTGGAATCAAACCCTGCACCTCGGCACTGTGAGGCCAACTTGCTAACCAATCAACCACCGGGCCACCTATATATATATATATATCTCACTGGCCACTTTATTAGGTACACCAGTCCAACTGCTCGTTAACACTTTTTTCTCATCAGCCAATCACATGGCGGCAACTAAGTGCATTTAGGCATGTAGACATGGTCAAAACAATCTCCTGCAGTTCAAACCGAGCATCAGTATGGGGAAGAAAGGTGATTTGAGTGGCTTTGAACGTGGCATGGTTGTTGGTGCCAAAAGGGCTGGTCTGAGTATTTCAGAAACTGCTGATCTACTGGGATTTTCACACACAACCATCTCTAGGGTTTACAGAGAATGGTCCGAAAAAGAAAAAATATCCAGTGAGCGACAGTTCTGTGGGCGGAAATGCCTTGTTGATGCCAGAGGTCAGAGGAGAATGGCCAGACTGGTTCGAGCTGATAGAAAGGCAACAGTGACTCAAATAACCACCCGAAGATTGGAAAAACGTTGCCTGGTCTGATGAGTCTCGATTTCTGCTGCGACATTCGGATGGTAGGGTCAGAATTTGGCGTCAACAACATGAAAGCATGGATCCATCCTGCCTTGTATCAACGGTTCAGGCTGGTGGTGGTGATGTAATGGTGTGGGGGATGTTTTCTTGGCACTCTTTGGGCCCCTTGGTACCAACTGAGCATCGTTGCAACGCCACAGCCTACCTGAGTATTGTTGCTGACCATGTCCATCCCTTTATGACCACAATGTACCCAACTTCTGATGGCTACTTTCAGCAGGATAATGCGCCATGTCATAAAGTTGGAATCATCTCAGACTGGTTTCTTGAACATGACAATGAGTTCATTGTACTCAAATGGCCTCCACAGTCAACAGATCTCAATCCAATAGAGCAGGGGTGCCCAAACGTTTTGGACCGAAGATCTACTTTTCGTTCAACCAACCTCCCCGGATCGCCCCTTACCGCGCACACACACACACACACGCACGCACGCACACACACACGCACGCACACACGCAAGCGCGCCATGATGACAAGCCAAACACGGAACCAAGCGATGCACTTTTGCAGCCTATTGACTATCGTAGCTCACACGTACCGTTTTAAAGTGCTTCCCTCAGCCCTCTAGATTCCTATTCTTTGCCCATGCCCTCGGTGAATTATACACGAAGCAAACTCTGAATGAGAATAATGACGATCAAAGATATAGCGCAACAGCTCTGATCACAAGCTGCAATTGCAGACTGCTGAGCCGAACAACTTCCGGTGACGTAACCGTAGGTTAAAGATTTATATGCTTTATTTTATTTTATTTTTAAAATATTTCTTTGGGAAAATGAGACTGATAGGATGATTAGGGTGCAGTGTGCATTAACACAATAAATATATTATTAACATTCTACAAAGACACACTTTTTTTTTTTTTTCTCCTATATGCCTTTCGGATCTAATTGGGACGAGTCCTAGATCTACCGGTAGATCAGGATCGACGTAATGGGCACCCCTGCAATAGAGCATCTTTGGGATGTGGTGGAACGGGAGATTCGCATCATGGGTGTGCAGCCGACAAATCTGCGCCAACTGTGTGATGCCATCATGTCAATATGGACCAAACTCTCTGAGGAATGCTTCCAGGACCTTGTTCAGGACTACAATTGGTGACTCGTCAACTCACAAAATAGTCGTTTGTGGCAGCCCTAGTCTCATGCTGTCAAAATGTGCATGATGAAATGGACTGAAATTTGATATCAACCCAGATACCAAACTTACTTGGTCTTACAAACTGTAAAATTAAAAATATTTCAGTCCAACTCCGACCTCAATTGCCTTGGTTCTTCGTTGTTTGGAAAAGCACTCAACAATCGGGCGTTCTCCTGAGCCTTCAAGCACCAAAAACCCAAGACAGCATCAACACCTTACAAAGAAAGATCATGGCCAGCAGTATACCTGTCACAGGTTTGACACTACACATGAAGTCGGAGTTTACCATTTCATTACAAGAAAATGTAATCAGGCAGGACTGATATGTGCAACAGGACTGCAAGGATTCCACCTCACGTAAGACGGTTGTTCAAAAGTCCTGCGCAGCCTCAAGTCTCGCCTGCAGTGACACGTGTGACACGTTTGCTCCTGGCCGCATTTAAAAAAAAAAAAATGGCTGTCCGGACACAGAAGGGGAAAATGAAAATGAGTAAGAATAAACTTCCTGTGGGAAGAATGAGACTGCTACCCGTCACAGCGGGAATCTGCCCAGTCGCATACCAGGGGAACGGTAAATATTTAACATTTAATTTCCTTGGTGGAAGGTAGACCGGACACAGAGCATATTACAATAGGCTTCAAACACAGAGGAGAGTACTCATGAGGTAACGAGATATTAATTGTGGAGAGGTTGTTGAAATATTTAGATCTCATTACCTGCTCCCTTAACCGCAGTCTGAATATCTTATTAGAATCTTACACAAGCAACGTAACACTAGTAACAAAGAGCAAATTGTGAAAGTATTTGGTATGTCCTTCAAAGTGACTTAAGCAAGGTACAATGAAACCAGTTTTTAAAACGTGTGAAGCCCTCCCAAATAAATACATTTTATAAAATGGCACACGTGTGCTTACTCTGTGGTGAACTCAAGATGTTCAACACACGCAATGCGAACCAAACCCTTCAAAGATTGAGAGAGACAAGTCACAATGACGGCAGACCAACATGAATTGTATTAATCCAGTTATTTAATCAACCTTTAGTGAAAATTGAAAACAGATTCTCATATGCAATGCTGACCTGGCCAAGAGGCGGCAGAAAACAATCTGGCAGAGAGGAAACTTTTCATATTCGCTGTACTGTCTTCCTGGTAGAATCTGCGGATCTGATCACTAACGCCAATCTCACGAGTGACTTTCCTGACATGATCTCAATTGGACTGTTTGTGGCATGCGATATTCTCCACTCACTTTCAAGCACAACTGAAGCTACAAAGTGTGTTTAACAATGAGAAATCATGAGCGCTGACACGTTTGTGGGAGTAAGTCATGAGTGGCGAGTCCGTCCAAACGTCATAGTGGCACGTGATTGGCTTCAACGGAGATGACGCTTGTTGTAGCGAAATTGTGACGGCATTGTCAAATTAAACTTTTATATTTACAAGAACAAGCTTATCTTATATTATAAATTATTATCATTTTATGTTTGAGCATCATATTATTTAATGTTAAGATTACCTACATTACATTCTGTTGTTTAATAATTGCTTAGACATGATTTTATGTTGATAGCTTCTGATTGGCTGAAGAAAAGGAAAGTAGGAAGTGATTCAGTTGCCGAGAAGTGTGTGTGTTTTCGATCGTACTGCGGTGCAAACGTTTTGAAATAAAGCTTCGTTCAAACGGAGTCCATATCTCCTTTTGCCGTTTCTTAAATTAGAGCCTTCAAATCATAAACAACGAACCCCTCAACTTACACAAGTTTTCCATAGGAGCTGTTTGGTCTTCCAGGATTGGAGAATGCAACATTGAATAATGCCATGAAGACTCAATTTGTCTTAAATGGCAGTTGTCTGTGTTCGTGCTTGGACCTGTCACATCTTTAGCAAACAAAACAAAAACAAAAAACAAAAAAAAACTTGCATCGTGAAAAACGTTTTGGTTTACCAGAGCATTTGTCCAAAATGAAAATCCCTGCAAAAGAAAGCATGCTTTCTCTACTACTCCAAACTTTTTCACCATGATTTTTTTGCTCAGTGTAAAAGGAGTTATAAACACAACAGAGCAAAGAGCAACTTCACTTGACTTGTTCCGTCTCGAATTCCAACATGGTCACCGGGCGTACCTTCGCCTACTTTAGCGCTTGGGTCCTGCCTCGCCTTATGAAGAGCCTATTGTGCTGCAACCTAGTTTCCGAACAGATGATTCATAGTCTGTCAGAGCCGCCATCTGAAGTGTGTACAGCAGAGAGGGAGACGCTCAAATGACAAGACTTGTTCACATCTTTGAGCAGACAAAAGGAAAGCTAAGAACCGGGCCCCCTAGGCCATGGCACCCAGACACTTGACAACTTTTCTGTTTTGTTGTGTTTTTCTTATCAGGAGTTGCAGTGATGTGAACAGTGATAATAGCGAGCCTGGATTCAGGTCTTGCGTTCGGCTTGTGGTGCTTTGTGTTCCATTGGTAGCTGTCAAATTCAATTCAAGAATGGGAACATTTTGTCCCTTGGAAAGATTCTTGCTATGGTGAAACAATTCTACCACTTGTACACAATGTGCGAAATGTGTACCTGTAATGGTCCAATTGCTTGTTATTGGGCAATACCCTCCAGGGCAGTGGTCCCCAACCACTGGTCCGCAGTCCGGTACCGGGCCTTGCCCCGTTGCGGACTGGGCCGCACAGAGACAGACCTGCGAGTTGTCAGCAAATTTACTCCATCAGACGTGGCGGAAATGTGCGCGAATTTGGGTAATCGGAGTCCCCCTTCTAACATTGGTTTGCAAGTTGAAATCAACAGAATCCGCCAATAAATGAAAGAAGAAGCAGTAAACGGAAAGTAATCCGAACAAATTGTCCAAAGGTATCTCTAAACACGCAGCTGATGTTACAGCCGTGACTTCCGAAGCTGAGGCGAGTTTGACAAGAGAAGTTCCTCCCCTGGCGATATCTCCAGAGCGATGTGGAGGAGGAAGTCCTCAAAAGCACGACATTACAGTAGTACCTCTACTTACGAATGTCTCTTCAGATGAAACGCCTCAACAGCAAAATATTACCTTTCGTGACAAAAGAAATTTCAAGATACGAAAGGTAAAAATACATTATGGCTGCTACTCGCAGCTCTAAGTTTCCTCAACGCAACATACTTCTAGCTGCTCTGCCAATGGCTACTACCGAGCATCATCCTGTCGTCCCATTGGCTAAGAGGGACTTCTACTGTATGTGTCTACTTGTGTAGATGGATAGAAATGTGTTCATGCAGCGTTCTCGTCATTTGCCCCTCGGGCCATGAGGTGTATCGATAGTTTTACGTAAATGTGAATCACCCAGAAAAAGTGTTCACTGGTCAGGCGATCGCTCACTATGCTGATGTTTGCCTTGGACATTTTTCGAAGGATTGTTAAAAGCCGACAAAAGCAAACGTCCTTGGATCAGTTCTTTACAAAACAGCAGGCAAAAACCACTTCTGAGAGAGAACATGAACTAAAAAGGGCAAAAAAACGATGAGGACAAGGTTAAAAGTTAAATGACCATCATTTTTATTCTTTACTCTAGTCTTTGTTTTTTACATTATGCACAACTCTCATTTATTGTGCTATAATGTAATTGTAACATGTAACATGTATTTGTTACATATTTTGATGCATTTTTATGCTTTAGGAAACATTTATGTCTGAATTTTGGAGGACTCTGAACGGATTAGGGCATTGACTCTACTTACAAAATTTTTCTAGTTAAGAAATTTCTTACAGAACCAATTAATTTCATAAGTAGAGGTACCGCTGTACAAGAAAGCCGTTGAATCATTTGCATAAGAATGTGATCAAGTGGAAAGTATGAAAATGCGAGCAGTTTGCACAGTGTGTGTGTGTGTGTGTGTGTGTGTGTCATGAATGACATGTAATGTTGTGAATGTAGAAATTGCTGATTGACAAACGTCTGGTGTCTTGCCCACGACATTTTGCTGCCCAGTGACATTTTTCTGGAGACGCCACTGATGGGAGGCAGACCAACAACCACTCGGCCAGTGTATCCTAACCTCGGCTTGTGGTGCTTTGTGCACAGATACATATTTTACAAGAGAAAAAAAAAACATCTCAACAGGTGTAAACACAGATTAATGGTACCTTCTGCCATCAAGTGGAAGACTATTTCATTGCTCCTGTCATTCTATGGCACAAGCATCGATAGGTCAACAAAGACACTTTTTCTTGTAGTACCAGTCCATAAATAATTTTCAAAACATGTACAATTAGATGGGTTTTTTTTTGCATTTCACCTGGGAATCACTGCATTAGAGTACCGCGCTGCCATGCGGCACCAGTCAGTGTTTTTTCTTCAAACCGGGATTGAGCTTTCACAACATCACTTCCCTGAAATGGACCTGCTCCTTTCACATTCCACTGTGCTACCTCGCTGGCGTAAGACATCATCTTAAATGCTTTGGCCCTTCGTACTCTGCCAGTGCGGAAATTGAACAGTCATGGAAGCGAGAGAGGAAAGAGGAATGAGCGCATCTGGACTCCCTCGCAGATCTGCCGGCAGACTGTTTAGTTGACTCACAGAATGACGCAGGCTCCGGCATAGTTGTGCTTACTTCCTGGAAGTTGGGGTGCATGTGGCTCCTTTGACACTACTACTGTTGCTGAGGCCGTCGCACTCACGGAAACTTTGAAAGTAGGCGCGGATTCCTCGCTGAAGCCCGGACCCCAAAAAAATAAATAAATGAATAAAAATTGAAACATCTGGATCCCAGCACGCGCATATACGCGTGTGTGTGTGTGTGTGTGTGTGTGTGTGTGTGTGTGTGTGTGTGTGTGTGTGTGCGTGCGTGTGTGTGTGTGG
>NW_017805992.1:372259-416669 GCF_001891065.2 Hippocampus comes
GTTGTGGTGGTGGTGGGGGGTGTTGGGTGGTGTGGGGGGGGGGGGGGGCGTGTGTCACTCTGACTTTCCAGTTTTCTGGCAGAGAATCTTTACTGGAAACATTTTTTGCCGAGATGAATCAAAGGGATGCTCATATTTATATTCTTGGTGAGTTGTGGCTTAAGCACTTTCCCGGAAATTTGCTCACATTTTGTTCGCGCAAAATGTCTCTACCGGTGATTATTTTCCACAATGATATTAAAATGCAACAATATTACTCATGCTCTGCAGTTACAGTACTTTTTTTCACTCAATGCGAGAAGCTAACACCAAAGTGCATGGAAACCTCTGCAACTGCACACAATCAGTTGCGTGTTGCTGGTTGACCTGCAAGTTATTCTAATTTCAAAAGACACTTTGCAAAAGAAAAGTGGCAAAATGGAAAGTGAATTGCTTTAACTGCTGCCAGAAATGTTAAGAAACAAACTTAGAACTTCAATGAAACTGCGAAGAATATTTGTGATTTTGAAACCCGCGATTCTTTTTGGAAAGTGGAGCAGAAGGAGTCGTTTGGGGGGGCAGGGGGGGAATGGACTGGGATTCTTTTCCACACTTGTTCAGTTGTACATCGGAGGCATCCTGTTTATGTGTCTGCGACTGCTCCGGGGGGATGAAGGCCGCATCGTCGAGCTGCAGATCAACAGCTGGGAATGGCCTCTCAGTGGGACGAGACATGCCGTTCCTATGACAAATACTCGTAGAGCAACAGTAACATATGTCTCCCACCTACACCCCCCCCCGCACGCAGTGCACTTAATGAATAGCACACTTAAAGCCGCAGGCTTTTTTTTGTTTTGTTTTGTTGACGGAACAGTGAGGGGGGGTGGGGGAATGGCCCCTTGTGACCTTGGAGGGCCATCTGAGATAATAAATCCATGACCCTGAGTTCCGGAGTGCTTTGGGCAAGGTCGGGGTGGCAAATTTCCCACTTCCACAATATCAGATGTTAACGTTAATTCCTCTTAGGCGATGTGTAATGGCGCAGGAATGTCTTTTCACCGTGGCCTCGTCCAGGGCCGACCGAATCTGTTGAAAATGTGCGACAGCTGTGGAAGTTGGCCGGGCCCTGGATCGTGGATGCATTCAATCTGGGGATGGAGGGGGAGGTGGTCAACGGAGGTTACGGGGGGGTGATTTGCGTTGTTGCGTTCAAGTTAACTTGCTTACTCCTCTTCAAGCCCGTACACATCGTCAGCCAGTATTTTTCCGGCTTCGAGGGAATTATCAGAGGCTGAGCTGTAACTGAGTTGTTGGATAGTGATAATCGTTTTCAACACAAAGAGGCGGAAGAAAAGATTATTGGGCGTTAGTATGTCACTCCCCATTACAGTATTCCCACTCGCACTGTCACCTTCCTGCTTCTGTTACACCTCTACCCATGGAGGGAAATTTGTGAGTTTTAACACTAAAACGAAACAAGTTCAATAGCAAGAGGCTAACCCCCATAAGTTCATCGTGACATAACACAAATCCTGCCATCACAAGCCATCGACACAAATGTAGTTGCTGGACATTTGGTGCTTTCAACGGTGTTGAATGAAAGTCTTGGTTAGCATGTCACTTCGTATTGCATAGATGAAAATAATTTCTCAGTTGTCGGACACTGTCCAGCTCCTCAACGGACAGCTGTGGCCATCCACACATTGACGTTTTGTGTTGGGGGAGGACATCGTTTGTGGATTCCACCTGATTGGCTGTCCCTTCTTTAATCTTCAGGCAAATGAAGACATTAAATCTTTAGAAAAAATAAAAACAACATTTCAAAATATGTATTTTGTGCGGCTGCTTCATATAGGCATAGTCTCCTCCGAAAATATACCAAGAATCAAGAATTACAGTGCACTTTCATGCATTTTTAAATACATTTAAGTGTTTTGCGTTGTGCAAAGCACAGTGACTCGCCTTGTGTATAAAATGTCCTCTAGAAACTTGCCTTGTCTTTTTCTAACCTTGCTGAAATCAGCCTGTTTTGAAGAGGAAATCCTGTTTCATACAAATGGGCCACTGCTCAACCTCTTCTCCTCATTTGAAGACAAGTAGCTGAGGTCCTCGCTGACCACGAATCTGAAAAAATTGAGCCTGCACTTTTGAAGTGAGCAGGTCACCAAGCCACGGAATTACATTTCATGTGCAGATCCAATTAAGTGGTGCATGCAACGGACACACTTTCTGATATCACATTTTCATTGGCTTGCTTGCACGTAAACATTTTTGGACTGATAGTTGTTTGGATAATTTTATACTTGATCTCACTCCAGTATTTGCAGCCAACCTATTTTATGTGAATTTTCCATAAAATGTCACCTTAAAAACAAGGTTCTTGCACTGTTTGAAAAGACAGTTTTTTTTTTTGTTTGTTTTTTTTTTCACGGGAAGTGTTATAAAGGGCCCCTAAACATTTAACCCCAGGGGAGATCTTAAAAACTGAAATGGAAATCGAAAAAAGGGTCCCCACCACTGCTCATACAGCTTAATAGCGTGGTCCAATTACTCATATGTCAATGCAAGAAGCAGTTGTAGCAGCTGTCAATGAAGCTGAGGGGTTGCGGCTCCAGTGTGGCACGCTGCCCAATGAGGCCTGCTGTCATGGTCAGTCCAAGCGGTAGGAAAGTGGAAGGGGGCGCCAAAGGGCGGAGGGTGGGCGGGTGTCATCAGATAGTATTTCCCCCTTCCACAAACTCGAAATGCCTTGCCCAGACAGAGGACTCTTTGTTATCCCCAACGCTCTCGTACAGCTTTCTCTTTGCAATTGTGGAGGTAATTCCAGAGCAGTGCCCCATGAGCGTGCCCCCTGCCTCACCAAAAACGTGCCCTGCAATTAGAAAGTGGCTCCCACTTGGTGGTTAGGATAGCATCATCCATGAATGGAAAGGCTCACGAGCAATACCAGAAACTTGTCTCAAAGGAAATTCAATTACATTACAGTGTAAAATGAACACATCAAAGACCCCACTGGAGGAACATACCAAGTTACTGCAAATACACCGCTGTACAAATACAAATGTTTCATCCTATACACTTCCAAGGATGTCCGCTACTATGCCTTTCTGTGAGTTTTCCAGTGTCTCCTTTGATCAAGTATCTTAGGGAAGGTTGGAGCAAGAGATCAACAGTCGGACCGGTCGAGCATCTGCAGCATTGCGCAGTCAGTATCTGTCTGCCGGGGTGAACAAGGAAAGGAGCTGAACTGAAGAACAAAGCTCTGAATTTGCTGGCCGCTCAACATTCCCCCCATCATCCATGGCCATGAGTTGTGGGCCATGCCCGAAAGAAAAAGATTGCGAATACAAGGGGACGAAATAAGTTTCCTCTGGAGGGTGTCCAAACTCTCCTTTAAAATAGGCAGAGAAGCTCGGTCATCTGAGAACGACTCATAGCTGCTGCTCCACCACATCAAGAGGAGCCAGATGAGGTGGCCCGGGCATCTGGTTAGAAAGCCTCCCCTTTGAGGTGTTTTGGGCACCTACCACAAGGAGACGGCCTTGGGGACCACCTACAACGCAGTGGATTGACTGTGTCTCCAAGACGGCCCGGGAACACCTTGGGAATCTTCTCGGAAGACCTAGACGAAGTGCCTAGGGATATGGAAGTCCTGGCTTCTCTGCTAAGGCGATTGCCCCGGTGACCTGACCCAGCATAAGCAGAAGAAAATGGATCACCTATCCATTTTCTGGGTGGATGTCAAGCAGCACGCAGGAGATAAATGTTATTGATCGAAACTGGTGTGTTTCCAGAACGCCTTGTGTTTCCTCAGCGCTGACACCGCCCCCTCCCCTCCCACCCCCTCCACTTGCGCTTTCTTCTTCACATTGAGGATGCTTTCTTGGTGCACCACACCCACGATCATTGTAATGAAAATTCCAGTACCACTGCCAAAACAGATCCGATTGCCTGTAAGCCTTTTTCGGGAGCATCGTCTGATCCAGGTACGGCAGGGCTCATATTGCAGCCAGCTGCAGAACAGCTCGGGAACGTTAACATGTGGGGTCAGCGACAGGAATGCTTCTTTTTAATATTTCAATAGTTTGCTTTTGTAGGGATTAATCGCTATACCGTGGCCGAAGATGGAACCCAGGCGTGCTTTCTCAGCCTTCGCAGTGCAGTTAGCTCTTACAGGCTGGGACCACTGCCCTCTTTCCTGACCAGATAGCTCGCTAGCTCCCTTGGCTAGTCAGTTAGCTTGAATCAGCTTCTGTCTATGGCTCAAGCAGATGAGTCTCGTGCCATGCAAAGGTGGATGCTGGTCCTGTTTTTCCCCATTTATAAGTTATAGTTGCTGTGTACTTACAGCATTGGCTCCTTTCCTTCAGTTCTGGCACTATTCTCCACATCCATGCAGCTACTCTGGTTTGCCTACCGGACGCTTTCCACTGCAGAGATTTTGACCAAGATGGAGGGCTCTGGATCTTCTTCATCCCTGCTGCACCACGAGGCTCCCACTACTTATTTTCAATGCCTTGGTGATGGTGGCATCTGGTCTATGTGTTCTGACCGCAGTTATGGATACATGCTCACTTCCCACTTTACTGTTTCTGTTTGGCATGTGCAGAGGGGTGTCTTCTAGTGTCCAGTGAAGCACCACGTAAATTTGACCTTTGAGGATTATGAGAGGGTCCTTGAATGTTTTCAAGGGATTCCTGGACCCATAACGTTTCGGTACGAATAGTTGAATGTCCTCAGGGACATTCAACAACCCCCTAGTGTTCAGAGCAACAAATTACATGTAGGTTGTCGGGGCTCAAAACTGCTCCAATCTAATCATTGAATTTATGGCTCTGGATGCTGGAATCCTGGAAATATATCTGATTACTGCTTACGGATCCTGATGAGCCAGAGCGCGTGTTCCAAATTTTGATTTAAAACGAGTGCTTTCGGAGGAAGTCACTAATGAAAACTTGGCAGAGCTGGAAGCGCCTATTTATTGCCCTCGCCTGAGTGTTACATGAGCTTTTAATTTACAGCATTAAAACATGCTAGGACAGCATTACTATTTACCTTTCCATATCCAATAGCGGCCGCCCGGTTGCCATGGGGTTTGGAGCCATATCCAAACCCAGCCCCTTTGGCACACACTCTTATCTCTGTTTAAATATCCGGTTACTTCCCCCTCTGGTGCAGGCACACAGAGACATGTCATTAAGAGCAGTATCTCTCCCCAGCCCAGGCTTCCTTCCTGTACACGTGGTGACGGATTGATTTTGTCCGCTAGGGCTCCATCGCGAGAAATATCCAACTAACCCGGTTCTTTAATCCGGTGTTGAGTTAGGACACTTTTTTTTTTTCCACGATGGCTGAGAGTGAGACAAAAATATTTTTACTTTTCATGCATTTTTGTTTCCAGAATGTGTCATCACCCCAAAATAGCTGGACTGAGTTTATCATCGCGCCTCATAGTTTATTAGCAAATGAACAAAGAGCGGGAAGGAGGCAGAATGAAGTCGTGAATGTATCCAGGCAGGAAACTGCATCGAGATAAAGCTGAAAGTGCTGTTTTTAATACTTCAATGGTAATTAAAGTCATCCAAGCTGGACAATAACAAATGCCAAGCTCACCACTTTTGGAGCTGCTCTAGATACACGAGGTCAAACCCAGCCACGCTTTATGCACTCCATCTCCATTGAATTGGACACCAATCACCAAACTTTGGGTTATTTGCCTCTTGGGTGACATTTCAGAATGAACCTAAAACGCACTTTACAGGTGAATTTCATTTGACCTTCTCATAGCTTTTCAATGCACGTCTCCAACTGTTCAATCTATCAGCACTTATTGAACAAATTGCGAAATTCAGAACAGGTGCTAGATCCAAGACAACTTCCAAGTACATCCACTTGTATGCCTCTGTGACTCCACCAGTCTCAGTATCTCTTTTGCAAACTGCTTATGACACTCTGTGACACTCTTACCTCAGTGGCCACAAAGTACTCCTAGTTCTAATTGAACCAGGCTATTGATTGGTCTATTCATGGATCAAACACCTGTTGCGAATATCGCTGTTCAGCTCCTTGTCATAGAACAGCCAGTTGCGCAAAACTACTGAAAGACTGAACAACCGGACATCATCCCCAAGTCACCTAAATAGACTTGTCACTTAGTGTGCAGATCCATATAGGTTATTTAATCTTAAATTGTGACATCACAATTCAATTTTTACAGCAAAAGAGGCAGCTCAAGATTTACTTGTTTGATGTAATTTCACTCCTGATGTGCAGCCACTCACTCCGGAGTCCCAACTATACGCATGCAACAGTGGTTCTTAACCTGGGTTCGATCGAACTGTAGGGGTTCGATGAATCAGTCTCAGGGGTTTGACGGAGCCTCTGCCATGGAGGTTAAGACACGCCCGACTCAACATGTCAATTAGTTATGACACGCCCGCTTGGTCATCACTGGCTGGTTCATTTTGTGTACAATTACAAAACGTATACTTTATACTCATATTAATTGTGGGTTTTTTTTTCTGGTTTTAATAAATGCGTTTTTTTTTTTTTTATGTCTTGAATATGTAAAGAAAATTATACTTTTATTTTTCACTAGTATAGGGTTCAGTGAATGTGTATATGAACTGGTTGGGTTCGGTACCTCGAACAAGGTTAAAAACTACTGCAATCAAAAAGTCTTTTTTCCCTAATTATGTCCCCTTTTAATACGATAGAGTGATGGGTCCTGAATACTGACTGATGCAACCATGAGTCCAGGTTAATTAAAAAAACAACAACAACAACAAAAACAGAAGCATACCTACATTCGCCAAATTCAGACCTCACAATTTGACAAAATTCTGAGACATTTTTGGAAGTAGGCATCGAGCAAAAGATGATTTGTTTGTGAGATTTCACACGGCGGGCAACTGGTTTGCACACCTGCCTCATAGTACAGAGGTCAAAGGTTCAAATCCAAGCTCCAACCTGCCTGCATGGGTTTTCTCCAGGTAAAATCATGCATGGTAGGTTGATTGGGAACTCAGCAATTGTTCCTAGGAGTGATTGTGAGCGCGAATGGTTGTTTTTCTATGTCTGCCCTGCGATTGGCTAGCAACCAGTTCAGGGTGTCCCTTGCCTACTGCCCGAAGACAGCTGGGATAGGCTCCAGACCGGCCGCGAACACTGTGAGGATAAGTAAGCGGATTAGAAAATGGATAGATGGATGGAGGGATTTGACACTTTAAAATTGGGCAGGCACTCTAAAGACTCAACAATTTGTGTGCTGTACAAGCAATACAAGTCCATTTTATACAATGTAATACGTTCCCTCGATATGATATGATCATGCGTCAAGTTAAATAAACAAAATAGGTACCTCATTTACTTTTAGCCCAGCAGTAATTGTATGATTTGTGTCAAGGGTTCGTGGTTGAACCAATGATCAGTTGCAGTTTAAAACCAGAGGTGGGTATTTCTTAACAGTGGAGCTTTGGGCTTTGCAGCTTGGCTTCGACTCTCCAGAGTAGCCTTTGGTGCCCACAGAGGTCAAATCTCGCCACTCCTTTTGGTGTATGACTTTAAAAAAAGAAAAAAAAATGTTGCTTCTCGACTTTCTGAGATTTCTGGTCATATCCGCAAAGAGTTTCCATGCTATGAAACAAAGCGCCTGCTCACGAAGCTCAAAGTGAATACCTCATAAGAAGGCATTCATCTTGAGGTATAAAATTCTCTTTCAGCACCCCGGCTCTCCCACATGTTCTATTCCGATCGTGTTACATGGGGAAGAGGCGGGGGTCCGGCAGCTTTTTTTGCACGTCTTTATCGTAAAAATGTTGGTCCATTGTACAGATGTCCCGGCGTTGAACTCTTGGGGAGAATAAACAGTGAGGGGAACGGTTATGCAGGCCTTTCCTTCTCTTTCAGCTGCACTAATGATGTTGTGGCGGACCACAGCTGTTTCTTCATAGCAGGTGTGCAGCAGGAGCCACGGTGGACCGACCGCGCTAGGCTCGGATTAGAGGAATGCCAAGAACAAGACGGAAGGAGAGGAGACGTGGCACACGACGAGGCGGGAAAATGCATATCCATCAGCCGTGCGGCGGGATGCACAATTGGATTGGGAATGCTGCCCTGAACACCTGGCCGCTGACATGAGGAAGATATTGACGTGGGTCCAGCGCCAGAAGCCCCACAGATGATTCCCTGCACTACATACGGGAACTCATCAGAGTCCTTTCCGGAGACGAGGCACAGAGCCACCGTGTCCTAAAAATACACACTGCTGATTCACAAGGAAAGAAAAGGCCCAAAGAACTTTTCCTGTTTGGAATTGGACTGGATGAGAAGAGGAAACTGGAACTATGCTGAGACTACTTGCGGCATGGATCGGATCGGAGAACATCAAATTGGAGATTGCTACTCGTCTAATGTAAGGTTGTAGGCCCTGGATGGAGTGATGATTCAAACCACTATCCCACCTGTGAATGTTTCAGTATTCTCTGCACAACTTCTCATTCTTGAGCTCATTGAGCCTAAATGAACATTAATTTTATCATACAACTCATTCCTATGAAGAAACATTAAAATTCAGAAAACATGCTCAACTCGGCCTGAAAATGCATTTAAAGCAATACAAACTGAAATTAAGTGTCACACCTAAACAAAAGGACTTATGCACACATTTCAACATGTATTTAGTTCAGGTTGACATCCTGAAGCCTAAATGAACATTAATTTTATCATACAACTATTCCTATGAAGCAACATTAAAATTCAGAAAACATGAGGAGCGGAATGGAAAAAAATGCAATCATCCGGTTTCTCTCAATCTCTGTTTCAAGCAGCTGGTGACACTCTGTGACAGTTGCAGTTCAATAGCCACTTCATCTGTGAACACCTCGCACTGGTGAGGTAGTGTCCATCAATTATTGGGTGACAACTTGGTTCCATGATGTCAAAATGTCAACAGCGTGTAAATACCATTTGGAATTGAAAGGCCATGGAAGGGAATAGCTGCCCCCCCCCGCCCCCCCAAAATTTTTTGTCCGTTGTTGTTCATGCTCCCTGATTTACGTCCCTCCATTTCACTTCTGTCCCTATTCGTTGCATCATGTTGGGAGAGCTTCATTCGAATAGATACAATTTAAGAAAGCGGAGACAATTTGGATGTAGGTTTTTTTTGGGGGGGCGGGATTTTTTGCCTCTTCACAATGCATTGCCAAGGTATGAGATTGTGACTCGGTACTGTATCAGTAGAATCTTAAAGTCAAGCGACTCTGATGCCGACATAAAGAGAAAAAAAAAGTGATCGGAACATCCCTGAGTTGAAAGTATAGTTATCCCTCACTTGTCGTGGTTAATGAGGATCCCCGCGAAAGAGAAAAATCCACGAAGTAGGTTCCCCCCCCCCCCGCAACCCCCCATACAGGTATATGTACATGTGTATATATAATATTTATAAGGCCAAATTTAATGGTATACATTCATGTAGAAGTGAATGTTTGTAGTAATTAACATTACTTAATGCTATATACAAATATATATAAATATACATGTATAAGATGTATTAGTTAGGTTAGGTTAGTCTGTAAATAACAAAATGCAGTAAACATAAACATGTAGTACTGTATATGTTGCTCTATGTGACTCGCTGTTGTTTTGCTGAACCTTTTGCGGCATTTTCAATACTTTTTTTTTTTTGATGAATACTTTTGAAATATCCACAATGCGCCGAAACCGCGATAAGTGAACCGCAAAGTAGTGAGGGATCACTATATCTGTTTTCAAATGTAGGGTGTAAAAGTAGAAAGCTATCAGAAAAAAAATAACAAAAACAATCTAATGAAGTACAATAACAAACTATTTGTACTTCACTTAGTTCTTTGCAAATCTAATTTGAAATGTACGACAACTACCTCACAGGATGAGTCGTCAAATTGTGACTCTTGGTTGTTGACTTTCGATCTCAAGTCGAGGCTGAGCATGAATTCCAAATTGCGCAGTGGATGCCTCTACAAAAACGGAGAATTTCCCCAAGGCGGCTCGGGGGGAAAGATGAGCTGATTGGACTGACCTATGACCTTCGGCTACGGTCTGCAACCTAAGACGTTCTTTAATCACATATTTTAACCGTCCGACCACTTTCAAGCATTTATCACTTTCCCGTTGATATCCTCATCTCATAAAGCAGGAGCACAAATCCATCTTTGGATAGCTGCGTTGGGCAGGAAGTGAAGGCCGAGTCACAGACCGCTGCTCTGCCTCGAGCTAATATTAAAGCAGAGGCCATACGTGGTAAATATTAGCTTTTCTCTGCCGTGTTGACAGTGTGTGCTTTTCCACACACGCGGAACAAAGGTCTGCCATACTGCACGCCCACCAGGCAACTGCGACGGGGCCCCGGAGTGGCGCTAGGTGATCGCTGCTCAACGGCGGTGGCTATTCATTGTGTGACTTATGATTAGGCGGTTGAAAGGTCCCCTCAGACCGGATGTGTGATGATAATGGGAGCAAAAGGCCGCCAGCTCTTTCTTCAGGGTTTACAATTTACAAGAGAGTCATCTTGTAATACTTTTACTGCTCGATGCCTTGAATGCATTTCTGCAATTGCATTGTCACCTTTCAGCCATGGTGTTTGGCCTCACACAGGGGCAACCTGGAGTCTGAAAAAAAAATGCAAAGTAATATATGTAACGCATGCATACGTGCAAAATAAAGAAATAGATAGGTGAAATAAAATGCAATAATAAAGGAAGGAGGGGGAGCATCCGTTCGCCTGAAAGCGTATGTTGAACGGGCACACAGCGAGGATCGAGATGGTCTAAACTGAATGAAAGATCTGTCCGCGCCCCATCCATCCTCGAACCCCGTTGACAAACATATTGTGGCGCATGTCCTTCATCAAAAGTGGATGAATGCGCATGTAGCTCGTCATCCGTTTGTGTGTGATCGAGGGGGTGTCAACTTCAAAAAAAGCTCCATCAGCTCCCCCTCCCCTCCCACTTTTACATATTGGCGGGCTTCGAAACCGTTTTCCCCCGGGCATCGATTCAGCTTCGCATGCCACCGCTTGGCATTGCAAAGCTGAATCCATTCTCAATTCCCTAACCTAGATAAACAATAGTCAAATTGAAAACAAAATGACTTGGCTCTGAAACTACTTTCACCACACTCCTCAGGGAGCGTTGGTGTCACACGCCGGCGGGTCAAACAAATTCTCCATGTAGCATTAGCTTAGTCTTGAAATGCAAACAAATTGGATCCTGGCCAGCCTCCCGGAAGAGATTGTATTCAACCTGAGTGGTTTCACTGTAGTCTTGTATATTTGGAAGCCCTCCAGCCTCATTCAAGGTACTCATGCATTCCCAAACACACGAAATGCATTTGGCCATCGAACTCAGCTTTTTTGCTGACCTTCCTGAAACACTTTGGCTTTTGGTAAACAGGGGTGGCTCAGTCAGAGCAGATTTTCCATCTCAAACCTGAAAGACACTTTACTCCATCAAAGATTTTTTTTTAATCTTCTTTTTTTTTTTTTTTTTTTTTCACATTAAGCTAAACGCTCCAGGAATATGCGAGAGTAAGCATTCATTGCTCAGGTGTTTGCAAACAAACTGTCTCAGCATGCTTTTTGGCACTGACTGCCCGGAAGATCAGAAGTACTAAACTCAGACTCCCAAATCAGACTGGCATTGCCTCCCCCTTCCGACCCAAACCGCCTCCCTCGGCTCCCTCCCCCAACTTCCTCCCGACTTTCTTCTCATCCCCAGTGTGGTTTGCCTTGGCTGACTGATAATAAGAGACACAAAAATCCTCTTTTCTCCACGGCGAAATGAGTCACTTCCTTGCCAGGGTCTCGGTTGCTGGACGGCCGCCAGGAGATACCCTGCTATTTATTGCCGCGTTTCCATCACCACAAGTGGGGAGGCCTGGGAAGGAGAACTTTTAAGTGGAAGCTGAGCACGCAAAGACAACACGCATCCGTGCCCATACAAATCCCCCCCCCCCTCCACCCCCCCAAAACAAATCACAAATCAACACAAAGAAAATCCAAGCGCCATCACGCACACGCTGCCAGGCACGCTCTTCAACATCCGACAGGACCCAGAGCACAGTCTCCAGGCTTAGCCTTGAAGGTCTCCGTTTTCCGTGACATTCTGCCGTGAAGATTTATGTCCCTTTCCCCGGCATCTTTGGAGAAAGAAAACAGACTTGCTTTTTTTTTTTTTTTTTCTCCTGACGCACAAACAAAGTCTTGTATTGCAGGCGCGCACACAGAGTCTCTCATGATAAAAACAGATATGGCCGAGGGCTGTGGCCCGAAATAATTTTGAACACAGATGTCATGCACATACAGAGGCCCTCTTGCATGACTTGGACAGATATTCCCTGTAAAGCTGATGCGATGGAGATTTCACACCGATATTGGTGACGTTGTTTGTACAACCGAGATTCCTCGCTTTACGATGGGAGTTCCGTTCCAACGGCAATGTAACCCGCAAGTTTGAACGTGAGTAACCTAAAGCTCATTGAGCGGCGGATGCATGTGAATGCTTGCAAACGTTGCCAATATTGGGGTTTAAGTCGAGGGTTCGAAGAAGGTTCCCCCCTCCACTTCTCTCAACCAACAAAACCAAATGAAAAACTTCAAACCGTTCATCTCATTTACGGGACACTTTCGAGAGCTATTCACATCGCTCCCAAATTTCCCACAATCTAGCATTGCAAATTTCTTACATTCTGCACATCAAATCATTCAATGAATTGTGTTTTTTCATGACTTGAAACGTCATATATAGATAGCGTCGTCCACCGAGAAACTTTGTACATGCAACTGTTGATTCCTCTTTTATGCTCTGCATCTAGATTTTGAAAAGCGAAATGCCTTGAAAATGCTGTTAATAGCCAGCAGATTCTGCCACTGGTATATCAAGTCAAGTATAAGTTTATTGTCAAATGTGCTCTATGTGTAACATAGAGCACAGATGAAATGTCTTCCCTCTCAACCAGACAACTCAAGTCCCAGAATGCACTACAGTAAGCGGCGAGTCATAATTGTACAATTGTAAAACAAGCTCAATTTGGCAAAATATTTAGCTTAGCCCCAAAGGTCTCCAAGTACAGACAGTGGCCTTTGATGGACAAAAAATATTACATTTAGTGCTCGTTTGAAAAAAAAGAATAAATCAAACCACATATAAGCTTGTGACTTTTCGGCAGGATTCAGGCACGTAAAGATGGCCGATATTGACAATTGCACGAGTCTTTTACAGGCGGTCTTGTGAAATGAGGAATGATACAGTGACACTAACGTGGAAATGAGTACGGTATATACTGTAGCTTTATACAACCTGGTTTTGTTTGCTTGGTTTGTCTGTTTTTGCTCTTACATTTTGTTCTTACTTGGATTTTCTATTGTTGTTGTTTTTTTTTTTTCTTGAGTTATTTGTTTGTTTGCATTGTCTCTGGGAATATAAACCTTGGTGGGACTCTGAGGTCTGCAGAAACGGGTCAATTAGTGGAGCCAAGAGTTCACAGCAAACATGGTGAAGCAGCATTTAGCAGTTACGCTGCACACAAATGGAATAAGACGGCAAGCAGAAGCAAAATCAGCTCCAAGTGTGCACATTTTTCAATACAGATTAAAAACAATCCCCGCACCCCATATATGGTTTAGGTCTTTCAAAACATTTTTTAAAATCCCGCTTTCCAAAATCTCATTCTCCAGCTGTTCATACTTTTCATAATTTTAGTAAGATACTTATTATTTCTTTAATTTGCTTTTAAATGCCTTGAATGCTTTTGTTTTTAAATGCTTTTTAAATGTTGAAGCACCTTAAGCTACCTTGTTTGTTTGTTTCTTTGTTTATTGTTTATTGAGCATATATAGTACACACAATAACAGATTGACAAAAGGCAAGCAAAATTTATGAAAGGAAAATTAAAAAGTAAGTAAAAGAAAAACACACATTATCACAGTTGTGTGCTCAAACCTTGCCTTATACGTAGGACACCCTCGAAAACAAGCGGACCGAAAGAGGAAAATCCCAATAATAATGAATTACAACCACAAGGGGGTGCTCATTCCAGTAACCACTGTGTATGACATTATGATTCTTAAATTCAGACCGGGAATTAGCATCTTGCGTCTTCATTTTTCGGTGGCCTTTAAACATTGGAATTTATTTGAGCTTTCATCGTCTAAGAATAACATCAAGGTCAGAGATGATGGTCCCACCCATGGCTTGGAAGCTATAGCCCCACCGGTCGCTTGGGCATGCGAGTGGCAGCCAGGTAAACAGGAGATTTGAAGATGACAAAAGAGAAACTGATCCAGGTGAGGCGACGACGTCTAAGTACACTACTTTTATTCAGGATTAATGCCGCACACGCACGCCGTCAGCCATGCACTTAACCCACAGAGTCAAATACACAGGATCCTTGTGAATCCAAAACATTCCTTTCAACTCAAGTTCACGCACATCCCCCTAATTGAGGGGTTTGTGCTTTTATTCATGGTCCCTTCTTTGGAAGATCTCTGTTTTATAACTATCAGCCGGCTACTTGTTGGGCCCTGACTCTGTTTTTTTTTTTTTCCTGTTTTCTTTTAACCGCAGCACATTGTCCCTGCAGCGCTGCTTTGGAATGCGACGGATTGTGATTTAAATGGCTTTTGAGTACTCCTAATCCACCGGAGGCACATAAATCACACAAAGGTAGCTCTGAAAGGCTCAGCGAATTCCACAGAGCAAAGAGGAAGTCTTAAATTCCGAGCCTCACTTAAATAACACCAAGGTGACTTATTAATGGATTGATTTTTTTGACTCCTGTCTATAGATGACCTTATATCGATTGTTGATTGTCTAATACTTGAGGACAAGACACGAAAGAACAATTTTTGCATGCACAAAACAGAAAAACAACCCACCATTTCTTTGGCCACAAAAACAAGACGTGTTTGTGTTTTTCCTGGCCACGCTGTTTATTTTGTCTCTAAAACTAGCAAATCCTAAGGTATTATATACACAAGGAGATCTGGTAGAGGAAGGGTGTCGGTTGTGGCGAGGTTAAACTCGAGGTATGAAATGTTTTCTCTTCCCAATTATGGAAATCATCAGAGCCAATTTCCTCTCCTCCCATGATAAGATCGCCCCAAAGAAAACCGGACCTGGCAGCGGAGGGGGTTAATACATTAGCTGCGTGTTTTTTTAACCGTGTCCTGAGGCCCACGGTGACCCAGCATTGAAAAGAGCGGAGTGCGTCGCCGTGGTAACAAATGGGCAGCATTAGTGAAGCCTGAGAGACAATCCACCTCAAGTTTACGGATACTTTGATTTCGTCAACGTGACCTATTTTCCTTGAATTCATAAATGTTATGACGAAGCCGTCGGATGGTCTGATGTCTTGACGTCCCTGATCATGATCGTAGCGATCGTATAGATAACAACAATATCTTGGCCTAGAACCTGATAATGAGTCCAGCAGAGATGTGCAACAATGAACTCATACACTGCATGCATTTTTTGTTTTTGAAGCAGAGCTCGCCGTATTTCCAGCTGTTCAGAGCATTTGACTGACCTTTCAAGACCGACAGAATATTGTATTCCCTGACAATCTAGGCACCAAAACAACAAAGAAAGAGTAGACTCGTTTGTTGCTTTTGTTTGCATTTTCCATTCTTGAGTTATCAAGGGAAAACTGGAAAACACCGGTTTCCCACCAAAAAGCAGAGAATCCTTGGAAATTGGAAAAAGAAAAATGGAAAGCGAAGCATGACTTTGACACGATGATTTGCTTTTGTCACACCTCTCACACTGTAAAACTGTAGGTCAGAATGTGGCGTGATATTTGACAGAGAAAAATAAGGCAAAAAAAAAAAGAAATTTGGTGAATGGAATCGCATCACAATTTGCTTTGTCCATTTTGCCTTGAGGTTGGGAACATCAATGTCATTCTCTTCAAACCGTGGCAAGCTTCCATTTTGATCATTTCAAAGAGCTCCAGTCCACTGACTTCAGTGTCAGTTCTTCACATGGATGGTCGTAAAAAATATTTGTTAGCTGGAGCTCAACTTGTTTACACACAAAGTCTTCCAAAATTCCAAGTAGCGACATCCGGGAAGACCATCGTCGTTGTTGTTGAGGAAACTGATCCAAAGCCTGCTGGTCGGCCAGTCATGAAGGATACGTTTGAATGATGGTGTACTTTAAATCCACAGCTTTAAGACTATGCTATCCACCCTACAAACGACTGACACTGACTCTGTGTTTGCACTGCATAAAGTACACAGTGAGGGTGGACTATCTATCTGACACTGTACATGTTCCGGGCCAAAATGCCATCGTCCTTAAGGCCTGCAGTGCAGAGCGAGTTAATGTTTGCCCAGAAAATATGTAATTGCAGACTTCCTGCTAATAAACTGTTCCAGACCAAAATTCTCCTGTAACATGATTATTATCATAAGCCTTGCGGGACTCGACCCGTTCATCTCAGCACACATTGGCATCTCGAAATAGACAGATGAAGCAACCAAACTTAAAAATAAGAATAAAACAAGTCCGCCGGGTATGAGATGATTTCACCAACCATGGCCCACCTAAGTACGAGTAGCTTCGGTTGCAACGTTGGCACTGAAGTTAAAACATATGTTTGCTCTCGTAATATAATGACCAAAGAAATGCTAATGTTTCTCCCCATTACTGTGACAGGGAACCCGCAAAATGCACCATTCTACAAAAGCCTCGATAAACAGACTTGTCCTCAACAGAGGTTAGCTTGTTGTTTTTAGTCGAATGCACCGGTGCAAAGAGAAGTGATGAGCTTATTTTTGCATAAAGATCACAACAGTTGGGACAGCTGGTATAACCCCAAATTACGTGTTTGACTCTTCCAATATCTGCCATTAAAAAAAAAAAAAAGAAAAAGAAAAAGAGAACCTATTGAGTGCCAGCCAATTTATAGCATTCTGACTTATCTTTCAAGGCTCACAGAATTGTGTGTTTTATGATTGCGCGAACACAGAAACCACTAAATAAGAGATGACTCTCTTCTCATCACAAACTACATTATTCAATTTTTTTAGTCATCAGCAGGCGGCTCGGTGGTCCAATGGTTAGTGCGTCAACCTCACAGTGCAGAGGTCGTGGTTTCGATCCTGGCTCCGGCTTCCCTGTGTGGAGTTTGCATGTTCTCACCCGGCCGGCCCTGCGTGGGTTTCTTCCTACATTCCAAAAATATGCATGGCAGGTGAATGGAACACTCTAAGTTGAGTGTAAGCACGGATGGTTGTTCGTCTCTGTGTGCCCTGCGATTGTCTGGCAACCGGTTCAGGGTGTCCCCCGCCTACTGCCTGAAGACTGCTGGGATCGTCTCCAGCACCCCCCGCGACACTTGTGAAGATAAAGCGGACCGGAAAATGGACCCAGATCCCCCTAATTTAAGTATATCAGGAACAGTGACTTGTATGCAAATTGTATTTGCTTTAGTGATGCCGCAAACATCTGAAAATAAAGAAATACCAACAATGAAAATGTCTTTTTGATGGCAAAATAATTTATTTACAAATATTCACCAGTGTAACAATTTTACACTTGACAAACGTTTCAAACTATTTTCATGCTATTTAGTGGTAGTAGTATTTAGTAGTGTGTGCATCCATCGTACTGGGCTTGTGTGTGCGTGCGTGCGTGCGTGCGTGCGTGCGTGCGTGCGTGCGTGCGTGCGTGCGTGCGTGTGTGTGTGTGTTCCATCATATTACGACATTGCATTGAAATAATCATTTTTTTCTCTCTTTCTGACATTCTTTGAAGTATGTTTAACATGACAATCACATGCTGCTTGCAACAGTCGAATTTCCAGAGGTCCAACACAAGTGTCAAACATTGTTTTGATACACGGTGATCTCATCAAAAAGAGACCCAAAGCTCCCATCTGATGGCCATTGTTTGTGGTTTTTTTTTTTTTCCCCCATCTTAATGACCAAACCACAGTTGGGCAAGGCTTTTCTCCGGCCATTCCCCTTAAAAAAATGTAGTTGATGACAATTGCCGTTCCTTGTTCGTATTCCCATTGACGACATTTCACGTCAATGGTTGCTGAAAGAGTTAAGAGACTAGCTTACTTGTTCATGCAAATTTGACAGCATCCTCACAGTACAAGGGAGGTACAACTCATGGTGGTGGTTTCTGTCTTGCGTGTTGATGTCGTCAAATGCCTTACCATGCCAAAAGGTTCTAATTTTGCTCCTTAATCTTGGTGACTCAAGTGCCCCCTGATGTCCGATTGGAGACTGATTAAAATAATATTTTAACACCTCCACATGTGCTTTGGAGCAGTTTGACGAATGACAGTTCAAAAACCAAATTTGCTTCCAAACAAGATCTTCAAAAAAAATCTTGCTTCAGTGGTAAACAGTCAGAAGGTCCATCGAGAATGCTTGGTGTTGCTTTTTCACATGTAGTGTATACATTGTTTGCTCCATGAGTCATACACTGGACAACAATATAAATGCAACACTTTGTTTTTTTTATTTTTCATGAGATAATCTAAAAAATCTACAACTTTTTCGAGGTGAACAAAAGACCAGTGTTCACAAATCGGTTCTGAGTCTGACTGAGCACTTCTCCTTTGCCAAGATGATGCAGACACCTCACAGGTATGGCCTATCAAGATGCTGAATAGAAATCATGACGAATGCACAGGTGTTCCTTAAGGCGCCCACAACAATAGGTCCACTCTAAAATGTACAGTTTTATCAGACAGCATTGTTTACTCATTCCAGACCCGATTTGCTTGTCAGAAATGGTGCAAAAATGGGCCCATCACAGAGCAGAAGAAGATGGATGAACACACAAGCAACACTTCCGATGCCAAAGTCAAAGTTGGGCAGTGGAACATGAAGGAGGGAGGCAGAGAGGGGAAGTTTTTTTTCCTCTGTTTCTGTGGGAAAAAAGTCGGGATCGAAACATGTTGGCATCCCCCGAACCCCCTCCTAAAAAAAAAAAAAGGGGGTTGGGGGTGCGGCTAGTGGCAGGGTGTGTTTCTTTCTTCTCGCCCCTTATTGTGACTGCACGCTGCCTCGTTACCCTCAGCTCCACCCCTTCCTCTGTCAAGGAGTGTGTGTGTGTGTGTGTGTGTGTGTGTGTGTGTGCGCGTGTGTGCATGTGTGTGTGTGTGTGTGTGTGTGTGTGTGTGTGTGTGTGTGTGTGTGTGTGTGTGCGTATAAAGAGGAACTCTTATTGAGGTGCAATAGACGAGGACTTGGCTGTATTGTTTCCTCTCCCGCATGGAGCAGCCACCCCTCCCTCCGCCACCATCACCCGCCTCCTTTCTCCAGGGACAAAGAATGTCCTGAATGCCTGGCGTCTCCTGCAGTGTCAAATAACTGGAGGATAGGTGGAGTGAGGGGGCGAGGGCCCGTGAAGGCAGAAGGGAACGATGGGGAGTCACAAGTTATGTCAGGACATTTAGATTTAGTGCAATAACTCAAAAATATTGCACTGGGGATCACCAACACTTCTATGCCTTTTTTCTGACTGTTTCACACTCTGTGTGGAAACCTGACAATGATACTCAGTGGCCACTTCCCCCCTTGAGAACATGAGCAATTGATCAGAATCAGAATCAGAATCATCATTATTGGCCAAGTATGTAGAACACACTAGGAATTTGTCTCCGGTACTACAGCCTACACTAGTATCATCATAAACAAGGACATGACATTAAATATCTAATGTAAGTGTACCGTTGTACGGTGGTACCACCCAATGACAGCTGTGAGACAATGTGCAAGTATCAGCAGAGCTAAAGTGATCAGTGATAGAATACAGTACTATAACTGAAAATCATTGCACCATTTTAAAGTGACCAGCAGCAGTATTTGTGGTACAACAAGTGTGCAATTGTGCAGATGTCCTTGAGCGCTTTAAAGTGTCTGGTGCTGTGGAATATAGATCGGTGACAGTGGTTCAAGTGAGTACAGAGCTGGAGCTACAATGATTATAGCGGTAATGCTGTTCCACAGGGTTGTGCTAAATTGCAAAGAGCCACTATACAGGTAGATTTGGGTTACCTTTTAGGGAGTTAATGGCTAGGGGGAAGAAGCTGTTTAAGTGTGTGCTGGATTTGGTGCGCATGGATCGGTAGCGCTTGCCTGAGGGGAGTAGCTGGAAAAGTTGGTGGGTAGGGTGCGGAGGGTCCAGTCGGATTTTCCTCGCCCTTGTCTTGGTTCTTGTGGTGTGTAAGTCCTCAAGAGTGGGTAGGGCGGTACCAATGATTTTTTTTCCGCCATCCTAACTGTCCGTTGCAGTCGGATTTTGTCCTTTTTTGTGGATTGATTCGATGACTGCCGTGTAGAACTGTCTTCGCACCTCTTGCGGCAGGCCATGCTTCCTCATCAAGTACATCCTCTGCTGGGCCTTTTTCAGGATGGAGTTGGTGTTGACCTCCCACTTCATGTCCTGGGAGACTGATTCTCAGGAACTTGTAGGTCTCGACGGTTGCCACAGGGTAGTTGGATAGTGTGAGGGGCAGCTGTGGTGAAGGATGTTTCCTGATGTCCACGATCATCTCTACCGTCTTGAGCGTGTTCAGCTTTAGGTGTCCGCTGCACCAGAGCTCCAGCTGCTCCACTTCTTGTCGCCGTCTTTGATGAGACTGATGATTGTGGTGTCGTCTGCGAACTTTATGAGTTTGACGGCTGGGTGTGTTGAGATGATCGTTCGTCTAGAGGGAGAAGAGCAGTGGAGAGAGGGCGCATCCCTGCGGGGCTCCAGTGCTAGTGGTGTGTGTTGATGATGATCAGATTGATCAATTGTTAAGTGTCACCTTTGATTCATGATGTTAAAATGTAACCAGTCAGAAAAAGAGGACGATCAATTGGGATACAGCAAGTATTCCCATCTACGGACTTCTTTCAAACGAAAATTCCCTCACCCGGAATTAAAACCTATGCATTAAAATTTCGACTACGATATTACATTAACGATCGATTCATAACAACGGAAGTTCCAGTCCCCGGAACCCGGAAGCCATACGGAAGCCCGCAGTGGCACAAACACAAGCAAGTCCCGCTCGATACTAAGGATTAACTCTGTCCGCGCCGATATTTACTCTCATTGGATCCAAAACGGCGACATGTAAGTGACTCGATTAGCATTAGTTTTACTGGAATAGTGAATGATTTTTTTATTTCGTTCATTTACATTTACGTGCTGTTGATCGCGCCATCCAAACAAAGAGGAACAGTAATGACCGTGGAAGAGAGAGTGAAATGCATCCGATTAGCTGCTCAGAGTAAATTGATTGTGGCTCGACGGACAGTCTAGTAAACAAACGTTTCCTGGAAGGCTTTACCTCTTATCATGCTAAACACCTTCCACTAACAGTTAGCAGTCCAGTTAGCGACTAACTGGACCGCGAATTAGAGAGAAGGCGAGTTCCCTCTCGCTAACTACGGCCATCGAGGACTTCGAAGTGTCCCGTGGC
The DNA here is from genome assembly GCF_001891065.2 of Hippocampus comes. Lineage (NCBI taxonomy): Eukaryota > Metazoa > Chordata > Actinopteri > Syngnathiformes > Syngnathidae > Hippocampus > Hippocampus comes. The sequence continues at coordinate 393,707 of NW_017805992.1, forward strand.
TGCCTTTAAAAGTTCATTGCACGACGTCAGCTGAGCAACGCTGTCTTGGGTGGCGATCGACGGGAGGTCAAGTTTGAGACAGTGAGTGAGTGAAAAGAAAAGCCACCAGGTCTGTTACTAGTCTCATTTTGGAGCAAATAGTCTAAAAAGTTTATTATACTGTATTTTGTTCACATACCTGTACTGCATACTGCAGCTTTTGTGTTATAAACAATGTTTGGAGCATATATTTTTGCATTTCATTACTCGTGTTGTTACACATGTATTTTGTTCACATACTTGCATGTTCATAAAGGACATGCACCATAGTCATATCCCAAATAAGGAAATACTGTTATAAGCAAAGATTGGGCAACGCAAATATGATTCCTTACTAGAGAATACTTACTGTACCGATTATAACTGAATCAGGAAATCTATTGGCAAGACAGTGCTATCCGCTAGCTTTTCATGAGCACCTCTACCAAGCTGCAGTCCCGGAGAAATTCCCAGAAGAGACAACTTTTTCAACAAGAGGAAACGTTTTAGGGCTTACTGACTGCTCGTACTAAAAACAGAAGAGAGAAGGTTCGTTTAACTTTGTCTTCACAGACGACTCCCCTGAAAAAAAAAAAAAAAAAAAAAAAAAAAGAAAGCAAAAGATCATACTGCTACCGGTAATTAAAATAGTTGTATACCTGGAAACCAGTCATTAGGCCATGCCAAAGTTGTACATGTGCATTCCAAAGTTTATGGCAGATCAAATTAAGTTCACCTGTTAAGGTTATGGTACATTCTAGGTACAGCCTAAAAGTTTACCTCAAAGCCAAAGACCGTATCCCTAACATTTTTTAATGGATGTGGTAAGTTACTAATGAGGCTCCACTGGATACATTAACGGTGTGAGAATTTATTTGCATGAAGACTACTATAGCACTGTGTTCCACCAATTTGATCTTGTTTTTGTGACATACTCACCTGTTCCCAGATGGAACACTTAACACGCACATGTTCTGTGTTTTCAGCATTTACACAGTAACTGCAATGTTTTTGTTTTCAGAAACTTCAGAACTCGTTTACACGTTCCAGTGCTCCAACTGCTGTCGTGTAAGCAAACCACCAAAACAAAATTTTTCTAATCGTTTTCCATTAGAAGCAAAACTATGTGGATCCCTCCCCCCCCACCCCAGTCACAATTCTGTTTGGTTTCTGTCATTCCGCTTTGAGTTTGAATTCAGTCCATGATCTCACAGAATTTATGTTTGTGACAAGAAAGTCATGCCATGGGATTGATTTACTAATCCTTGAAAACGTTCGAAGTACTGTAATCACATTTATATGATGATAAATGGCTTCTCATTCAAGTTGTTCTCTGGCCAGTTTGCTTTTGTTTTCTGGAGAGGCTTCAATTTTCCACTCACGCCGCCCTCCTCCCTAAAAAAAAAATAAAAATTGCAAGCATGCTTTTAAACATGAAGGGCTTTTTGACAGTTTTCTCCAATCAAAGACACTGTAGCCCCATCGTAGCTTCAGCGTAATGGGTGAATGATTTCACATCAGCTTTGACAACGGCGAAACTTCATGACTGCACTGAATCATCTCGGAGCATCCAAAGAACACCATCCATCAAACTGACGTTCTAGCCTCCTTCTCTTAAAAAGGTAAGCGCTAAAAGCCTTCACACAGTGAAATGTCTTCACTCGTCATTTACGGACCACCGCTTATGAATCCTTCTTGTGAAGAATTTGCTTTGCAACTACGTACAAGGTTTGCTGCCAATTTTCTGCTTCATGGTGACCGAAGCCGGTCCAAATATGTTGTCATCCATAGTAGACGAGAGGTATCACTGCTCCATACTTCATTGGCACAATTACTACTTTCCTAATCCCCATGGCTTTGTCGCTGTCTTGTGGAATCTGAGCACATGACAGAAAGTGCACAAAAATCCAGTGCTTTGAGATAAGAGTTTAACCCTTTTAGGGACAGTGGTTACTACAGTGGACAGCTGACCATGTTATCAGGTTACAGGGTGCATGAAAGGGTTGATTTGTTCCACTTGTATCTCAAATCACCTTTTCACATTCAGAGGAATAGAAATGCTGTTAATCTGTTCCAGCCAAGCCCCCTCCTCCCCAAAATAAATTGGTATTTTAATGAGGAAGAATAGCACTCAATGAAATTGTTCTGTATAAAAATATACATGAATGTAATTATAAAATAAATTTTAAAATGACTCAACAGTTTTTGTCAAACTGCATTAGTTGGTTGGCTGTTGTGCTGCTCTTTCTGGTACGGCTGCCTTGGCCTACTAGGGACAGTATAAGACAGACAGACTGACATACTATTCATTGAGATGTCCGAACACCTCTTGGTTCATCAGTACGGCACACATATGAGGCTGCTGCACCGCTTGTGTTCACTCTCTTGCTTGAATGGTGATAGCACCCTTGACATAAAATGCCATTTAATGTTAGCATGAAGCTAGCGGCCTGCAAAGCTAAGACAATCGCTCCATATCACATGTTTGCTACTAAAAATGACTCAGAGGACTGGCTTTGGCCCGCAAACTGTGAGTTTAACACTTGTGGTTTTGGACATGGTAGCCAAGGCTGTCAAGATATGCATCAGAGGGGAAAGTGCCGTAACTATGAAACAGCGTGACTCTGCAGCGTTTCTTTTCCAGCAGGCTTTCATCTGACGATCAAAAAACCACTGTGACTGCGAATGATATTTGTGGGAGGGAATGTGCCATGACAGGGTTCATCTTGGTGTATGAAGTTGTTTTTTTCTGGGAGTTTGAATTCACTCACAATATCTATATCTATCGATCGATCGATCGATCGATCGATAGATGTAGATATAGATATATAAATATATAATAACATGAGATGATTTCATCGGCCTATCATTCAAACCATAGTAAACAGCCACAGATGACGGACACATGGATGAAGCCGACACATGGTGTTTACATTGAGACATAGGAGACTTGCATTTTTATTCTACTACTCTAACTGACATTAGAGACGACCCACGAGGAGGAAAAGGAAAAAGTGGAGCGCAATAAATGAAAGAAATAGCAGCGCCGTTTGCTTTTTTATGAGGTTCAGACCCATTTTCCTGTCACACTGGACTTGTTAAAAAGCAAACATATGAGCTACTTTTGTCCCGTGCACCTATCAAATGCTTATAGTCAATAGAATGACTGAACTTCACAAGTCCTTTTCAGACACAAATGTAAAAGTTCCTCTATTCAAAAGTGGGGTTGGGTGGCAGGGGTCGGGGGGGGGGGTCCCCATTAAAAAAACTAACAAATGTAAAAAAAAGATTCACAGCTGGTAATAGCAATGAAAAAAAAATCTTGTCAACAAGCCTCCATTACAATTACTCCCTGTGGGTTTGTTTGTTCATGTGCCAATTATTGTCTTGATGAACAAACAAACAACAACAAAAAACATTCAGACCATCAACATTGAGGTGACATAAGGCAGAATTTTATGATTTCATAGACAGTTTAAGGGTACAAAAGGGTTATTAGTGTGGATGGGCGCGTGCCGATGCATGCTTTATTTCAAGGTATGGGGGTCTTAAATCTGACAAAAGTCTTCCTTGGCAGTAGTTGGCTGCTGGACTGCAGCCATTTGACACATCGGTGAATCATCATGTGAATGTCAGAAATGTCTTTGCTCAGAATTATCTCTCATTGTGTTGATTTAAATTGTATGTATCATCAGTAGGGCGGACCGGTGATCTACCGGTTAGCGCGTCGACCTCACAGTGCAGAAGTCGTGGGTTCGATTCCGGCTCTGGCCTCCCTGTGTGGAGTTTGCATGTTCTCCCTGGGGCTGCGTGAGTTTTCTCTGGGTACTCCGGTTTCCTCCCACATTCCAAAAACATGCATGGCAGGCTGATTGAACACTCCAAATTGTCCCAAGGTGTGAGTGTGAGCGCGGATGGTTGTTTGTCTCTGTGTGCCCTGCGATTGGCTGGCAACCGGTTCGGGGTGCCCTCCACCTACTGCCCGAAGACAGCACCCCCCGCGACCCTTGTGAGGATAAAATGCATCAGAAAATGGATGTAATGGATGGATGGATGTATCATAAGTATTAGTTGTATCGGTACTTGGTATCGGTATCAGTGAGTACTCAGGTATAAATAATCCCACTGGTAACCGGTCTGATAATAAGTGCTCTCAAGCTATTTTCAGCATTTGAAATTGATTAATGACACTTCAAAATAACGGTGACATGGTGACAAACCAGTTGTATCATATTGTATCACTACTGCTCATGCACTTCTGATTTGACGCAATTTGCATTGCGTGACCTTGTAGTTGTGGCGTGGAAAGACAAAGTTAAAAATAATTGAATCAAATATTGTATAATTATTGTTTGTGACATTGTTATGGTTTCCTTGGTTGCCTGAATACAAAAAAAAAAACAAAAAAAAAACAATGAAGCTCTTAACATTTTGAGCACAACAAATTGCTCAACAAAAGCCTCTGTAAACAACAACATTCCCTGGGGTTTGTCCATTTCTGAGCCGAAGATGCTGTTTGATGTAGGGCCGAGTCATTTGCGGCAGGTAGGGTCTGGCACCTCAGTCACAGTCTGCAAGCAGAGCACAGTAGCACCTTTTCCGTGTTGCCCGGCTGCCTGTCACCAGCGACATTAAGCCATTACGCCAGCGTGCGAGCCGCCCTCGTGTCCGCCCCACACCGACACGCATCCGCCCTGGGACGCATACCGTCATTACCCCCACTCCCACACACACACACACGCACGCACGCACGCACGCACGCACACACACACACACACACACACACACACACACACACACACACACACACACACACACACGATTCATACTCATCTCCCCTGGCAACTCCAATCACGGCAGCCAAAAAGCTCGGGCAAATTCATTACGTTTGGTGGAGGAAGTGGGCTGCCTGTAATGACACCAATTGCGCTGACCTAAACGCTGTAATAGGACCTCTCAGTACACTGGTGAGGAAATGGCTCCAATTGAGGCTCTTCCATTTCCTAGCAACCCAAGCCCGCGTCTGCAATTTGAAAGGAAGGGGGGAAGTGGAGGGGAGAGTGCCTCACATTACCTGCGCCCCAGCTTGAAACGCGGCCTAATTAAGGCGAAATTGTACGAATTAAGTCGAGGCAACAAACAGAAAAGTGGAAGCATGTGTGCCAAATGGGCTCTCTCGTTAATTCGGTGGCTGTCTCTTAACGGCGAGATTACAGCCAACCGGAATTTGCCGTGTCGTGCAATCAGGAAAGACCAGAGTGGAAACCAACACAGGCTGCTTGTTTGGTCCAGAGGAGGGAAGGTGGTGCAGGCGAAGGGGAGGCAGGGGTTGGGGGGGAGCGGGCGGCGGGATGAGGAATTCTCATCGTAGTTCTAAGAGGTGAATCCAATATTTAACACCAAACTGCGAGGGTTGTTTCGCAAGCAAGACTGACCCGGGGCAGATAATATTAGAAAATACTTTTAATGATGTGTTATATTCTGCTGGCTGCCAGATGGGAAAGAGGAAGGTGTGTAGATGGGAGGTGGAGGTTGGGGGGTGGCGGGGGGTGCACACCAAGCTGGACAACATGGGCAGTGAAAGAAAGTTCAAAACAGTCAAGAGCCTTTGGGGTCTGATACAGAGATACAAGGCACCCTTTCACACCACTTTTAAAAACTTGTATCGGTGCACCTTTTTGGCAAAGTTTCGGGAAACGACACCAACTTGGAATTGGGGACCAAGTCTATCATTGCCATTTTTTTTTTTGTCCTTTTTGCCTCTCGACTCGCAGCATCTTCAAGCAAAACAGAACATTAAACTTACTGTATTCATGTGAAAAAAAAAAAACAAAGTCAATTGTCTCTTCATAGCACAGGTGTCAAACTCAAGGTCCACAGGCCAGATCTGGCCCCTCTCATCATTTTATTGGGCTTGTCGACTCTTCAAAATTCATCATAAAAATGCCAACAAACAAAAACAAGGACAATATTGTAACATGATGAAGTGGTTATCAGAGGTCCCATCCCGAACATACAGCTACACTTGACTCCCGCTATTCGGGATGGATAGGAAACAATTCATGCTTACTTATAATTGCCATGAAACAAAAACAATTTGAGTAAGGAATAAGGAAACAGAAAACACAAATAAGCAATGGTTTCTGCAAATAATACAATAGGTTTCAAAAAAATATACATGACAGTTCCACCAAATATGTGTGAATACATTGAATTTGTGAATACCGAACTGTAAATACGCCGTTAGGTTCATTACATTCGCTATTCGATAGGGACCAAGTCCTACTGTCCGTGAATAGCGGCAATCTGCAAGTAATTTAACTCTTCCCTCCCCGAAAAAGATTTTATAGCACACAGACGCCACAAGATGGCAGCAAAACACAACTTTCGTCTAACTGCCATTCCTCAACTTTAACATAGTTTCTTCGCAAATTGGAAACAAAAGTAATACATTTTTTTGTGAATGTTATTGAGTTGAGAAAAATACAGTAGGTACCCCCAAAAATGTTTGAAAATGCAGAACTACAAATATGGGGGGGGGGGGGTGGTGTGCTGTAACCAAACACTTAGGGCCCTATTTTGGTAGACTGCCATCCGTGCACTTGCCACCCCTGGTCTAGTATAGTGTGTTTGTGAATTTGGTAGATGCGCTCCGCCTCACTGGCCGTTCCTACCGCGTGCCCCAGTGAATCAACAAATTCGGTTACAAAAAATGTAGTACAATTTTAGACTCTGTAAAAACAGGTCTAAGTCTGGCCCGGGTGGTGTAATGTCATTTTGATGCATTTGAGGCACACAAATTCGGGACTCCATGTGTGATTGATGTCGTTCGTAAATAGAGGTGCAGTGATCTCCAATTGCCCGTGTCACATTCGTAATCCGTAAGGGAAGATCGAGCAGTTTGCCAGCCAATATCATGCACGGAACCGCTCCGGCAATCTCGTGCAAGGCATCTTGGTTGTTCTGTGCTCTGACTGCATTGACTTCTAAACAAATGCGGGATGCCACTAGGATTGGCTGAGAAAAGACTACGTCCATCCCACAACGACGGATAAAGCCGTAAAGCCCCCATTACGCCTAATTCTACAAAAAAAAAAAAAAAAAAGTTAATTCCAGAGTTGGCAACGTTCTACTGGCGCTATGGCGCAATCAACAGACAAGAGGATGGAACACGCATTTCCTCTGTTTGCCTCTGTTTTTGTTATCATGTCACAATTCTAACTCTTCCCCTAAAGGCAGCCTGAATTTTAACATAGTGATACAGCACAAAAAAAAAATTGATTGCTTGACAGTAACTGTGGTTGTTGGTACCCTTCATCTTCGGCCCCTCCCCGCTTTAAAAGGAGACATGCCGCTGCCCATCTGTACGCACTAAATGCACAAACTGAGCAATGAAAGCTAAACCGAGCGCGGCAGCTGCGTGTGACCCCCACCACACATGGCATTACCTCAACCCCGCTCGACAAAACACAGGTTGCTCCCATTATAGTGCCGGGCGGCCCGTGCGCTCCCATTGGTTGGCTCGGAATAAAAGCAAAAGCTCGGCCTGTTTTAAAAGCCTACCTTTGGGATGAGGTAGGGGATGCAGGCGCGCCAGTTGGTCAGGAGATAATGTTATCTGGACGCTCTTCAGTCGGCCGCAACCGCTCCACACCCACCGCGGGGCCAAATCAGAGTTAGGCCGGTGGGCTGGTGAGCAGCTGGAGACCAGGAGACTTCTTCTTTCGCCCTACTGCCCCTAAAGATGTCTCCAAACCTGCAGGGAAAATACATTCTTCCTTTTACTTGTCATAAATTACAAGTACAAATAAAACAGGCTCAGCTGATAAAACAATATTATTGATGAATTAAGTTTATTGCCCAGGACTGTTATAACGTTGTTTTTTTTAAATGTTTTTTTTCTTGCCAGATCGCCGATTTTCCCAACGCGTTTAATGATGTTTTTCGAAAAAGTGACGGGCCACTAGCGAATTTAATTCTCCCCCCAAAAAATCGACACCAGTGGAATCATTTTTACATTGTTTTCCGTATGGCAAGAAAGGAGCCCAGTGGAAGGCAATCCCAGAGTCACTGAAAACATTTCCAAAGACGTAGCACTAATTTCTACGTTGCAAAAGCAGTGCATAGCCTTATCTTGGAAATTTTTGACCCAAGGCAGTGAATATGAAAAATCTACACACCCTGATTCAAATCCCTTTTTTTTTTTTTTTTTTTTTTGGTGACAGTGGTTATACCAAAAAACCCACAACAGTCATCGCTCATTGATTTATCTCAAAAAACCGGTATTTCTGACTTTTACTTGAATGGGAAGCCAAGTCAAAGGCTAAGCCGGGGGTCAGCAACCTGTGGCTCCGGAGCCGCATGTGGCTCTTCAGCGCCGCCCTAGTGTCTCTTTTAGAGGTTTTTCTCAAATTCTTGTAAAAGGAAAAAGATGGGGGAGGGAATGATTTGTTTTAATATGTTTTCTGTAGCAGGACAAACATGATACAAACATTCTTAACATTTTCCAATGCTGTAAAAATGTGTAGAATAAATATTCAATTTCAACATTTATGTTAACGAAGATTTGCGTCAGAGCCTGCGACACCCGTTTCTATTAGCAGGACAGGATGCCAGGCAAGTGGCTGTTGTTAAAAAAAAAAAAAAAGGCGTTTTATGTACAATTCACCCCTGGCAAAGAATAGGAATCCGGATGGCTGAGAGAAGCATTTTTAAACGGTACACGTTAGCTACTATAGTTAACACGCTGCAAAAGTGCGTCCCATGCCTCGTTCATCTTAGGGGCCGTTATGGTTGTTGCTCATTATGCATGTGTAAGTGCGTGCTTATGCGCGTGTGTGTGGTTACGGCTTGATCGCGGGGAGGTTGGTTGATCGAAAAAAGGCAATTTAGTCACTTTGATAGTAGGCTAATATAGCGAATATAGAGACATACTGCACCTGTTGCCTTCATTAGAAGGCTTTTAAATTTTTTTGGTCCAGTATGGCTCTTTCAACATTTTGGGTTGCCGACCCCTGGGCCAAGCTAAGGACCAATCATCACTCACCTGTTTTCTGGATTTGGCCATGTGACGTCCACAATTTCAGCCCTCAGGCTCTGTGATGTCATTTTCAGACACCAGCAAGTGGCGAAACGGTCACCCCTTGAGATGGAAAAGACCGGTTGGATTTTCTTGCTTCATTCATATCCTTGAAAATGCAACATTAATCATAACGTGTTTAGACCTGTGGGATCACTGCACCCATTATCGTCAAGAACATTTTTGACTTCACTTCCTAATTAAGGAGTTGAATCAGCATTTCTGCTTTGACCAAAGTCTTTTATTCGAACAAGTATTTGTCCTCCAACTCAAGCACTGACTATGAGTACTTTTGCCACTGAGGCATTTCGGAAGCGGTCACCGCAGTCTGAGAAGTGGGTCACAATGAGGCAGGCAAAGGAGCCCGGCGGCCGCCTTGAGCCGCTTCAAGTCGCGTCACGTCAACAATGGCACTTCACGAGGAGAGGCTCGTCTTCCTTCCTGCCTGGCTTCCTGTCCGTCGTTCTGCCTGACTTGGTAAACTCAATGCTGAACCCCACCGCCACCCCTCTTGTCCCTCCCTCACCCATTCAGATCTCCCTCCCTCTTGAATCCAGCAGAGGGGAGGAAGGAAAAGAGACCGGGACAAAGGAGAAATGATAAACGACGACAAAGCGACACAATTCTTGTGTGGAAGTGCAACACGGCGAGTCAACAAGCTTGGCCCTTTGACATGTAGATGACAGCGGTGAAGGTGACGGTGGGGGAGTTTAAGGTTGTGAATGTACTGATTGGCACCTACAGTGCACTAAACTTTTAAACCCACCCACGACCTCCAACCCTTTCTCATGCGGGCCCTGGCCCAGCAGATTGATGATAGCCGCCGCACTTCCTCATTGGGGAGCGCGACCTCGGCTTGAAGAATGGCAGATCGTTGATTAGCCCAAGTCATTACCATTCAAGGCTAGCTGCCATTATGTGGCGGCACAATGATGGAATGCTAAATTAGTATGTCAGCAAAAGGCAGCCATTTACACAGAGAGGATGGAAAGATAAAGATGCAGGTTTAATGAAGACAATTTTCAAATTTAAAGCCGGAAGGAGCTGTGCTTCTGCATCTTATAATCAGTGACAGCATTTGCATGCCTACCTCATACACTATTTTGCAGAAAGGTACATCCAGACATCCTGTCCCATTTTTGCAATCACAAATTCTAGCGTGCCGTTCATTCCATGACCTGTTATTCAACTTACACGGGAACTGTAAACTCTCACTGTGTTAAATGGGAAGACTTCCTGAGGAATACAGGAAACATTTTATGAGTTTATGGGCCTAATTAGGTCAACAAAAGAACAACACTTCTCGTACAATCTCACCTGACCAGGTGACATAACAATTTTATCTACGACCTGAATTGGGGGGGGGAAATGGCATCACGTAGCCAAGAGAATATCTGACATCGCTAGTCTAGTTAAACCGACATGCTCAGTAGTAGTAATGGTTATGGTAGTGTTAATAATAGTTGTTGTAGATGTAACGTTTGCAGTTAGAAGTAGAAGCTGAAATAGGGGTAGAAGTAGCAGTGGTGGGAGGAGTAGCAGTAGTAGTAGTAGTAGCATAAAATACTATACGCCACCAGTGAAACAATCACATAAATTGTTCAAGGTTGCAAAAGGACACAAAGACATTCGCAAACAGTTTTAACAGTCACTGTTTTTTTTTCTTGAAAAACATCTGGCGAACATCTTTGCAACCTTTTGTAAACTTTAAACCGCGAGTGTCAAACTCAAGGCCCGGGGGCCAAATCTGGTCCGTCACATCATTTCATGTGGCCCATGAAAGAAAATCAAGGTCAACTTCCAGATGCTGGTTAAAATATGTACCAACATGTCAAATTGTTATCTGTAGTAAAAAAATAATGTCATAATTTTGCAAGCATTTTCTTATGTTATAACAGAAGCTTTTGAACAAAATGGTTGAACGAACTACTATTCCTGACTTTTGATTTTAAAACTAGATATACATTAATGCCGTCCTGTATATGTAATATTACAAAGGGATGATTAAACATGTATACTGTTGTACAGTCATCATGGTCCTCCGAGGGAAACTGTAACAACCTTGTGGCCCGCGACACCCCTGCTTTAAACAAAACCTGACCTAAGACCAACACTCGCAAGCATTTGCCGCACAGTGAGATACCAGCTAAAGTCACCCTTATTACTATCTTGCTTCTTCGCACGGTCACGGCTGCTCTGCTCATTCGGTGCACCTACGGACTGTAATAAGATGCAGTACAAGCGCTCAGTCAAAAAAATAAAAATAAAAAATCATTAGCACCAGTTTTGATGAAAGGTCATTTTTTTAACAATATGCAAGGTATTTAATGTGATTACAGAATGCAGCTCAAATTGAGTCATTGAACTTTTTTTTCAAATCCATTTATGGTAATACATAAATCACACATCTAATTATAAAACCAAGGATGCGCAAAATGGATGTTGGCTACAGATTGCCTTTAAGGTTTGAAATGCGGCAGAGAAAAAGTTCAGAGGTCAAAAGTCGCCTCACAGTTAGTTTTTTTTTTTTTTTTTTTTCCGCCAGCATCAGTTGAAACAAATCCCAAGTTAACAACTCATATAGGATGAGTAGTAGCCTTTAAAGTGAAAGATAAGTTCAGACAGACAATCAAAAACTAGATGTTTGTTTTTTTTTTTTTTTTTTTAGTCCGCCAGCATCAGATGCAACAAATCCCAAGTTAACAACAAGATAGGAGGGGGGGAAAAGAGACGGAAATAGAAAGTACCCGATGAATTGAGGGGGGAAAAGCAGCAAGGAGACAAAGGGGATTTTTTTTCACTGCAAGCGACCAACCGACCTTGAACAAGAGTTCTTTTAAAGTTGCACCTGTAGAGCGCATGAGGAGAAGGACTGGAAGCTTGATGTGGGCTCTACGTGTGCTCCAGGCCCTCAGGAAAGGAAAAATTAGGGGGGGCACTTTGTTGTCTACTCTTGCTATACTTCATACATATTTTAAAGGTCTGAATACAAGAAAGAAGCCCCCTCCTCTCTCTCTCTCTCTCTCTCTCTCTCTCTCTCTCTCTCTCTTAAAAAAAAAAGACTTGGCGCAACATGCCTGATGTTCCTGTAAAGGCCAATTGAGCATTTGATTGTGGCCAAACACGGACACGGTTATGAGCACGCGTCTAGGCCTCGTCGTAAAGACGAGGCGCTAGCGGACAGCTGGTTTCACTTTTTTTTTTTTGTACTTTCGCTCGCTGGCGCGCTCGCACTTTTCCTTTGTTCGAACAAAGTGTTCCTCTTTTGATGCATCCTGAGTAATGGTGTGATATTCACAGGGCGGCCGCACGCTTTCCTTTCAACTCCTCCGCAGCTGGCTGCTTGGAACACAGGCAGAGCCCCCCTAAGAAAAGCTTCAGGCAAGAGGTCTATTCTTCTTCTCACCTCTCCGGCCTGTCTTATTTAATACCAGCATAGATAAACATCACTAGAAATGTAACTAGCAAGGCTTACTTTAAAACAGGGTGAAACCTCAATCGGCCCCACAGGTGTTGAAAGGCCCTTAAAGCAGTGTTTCAAGTTTTGTGTGGCAAAGGCATATAATTTAATTGAATTGAATGCTAATTTATCTGCCTAAAATTGAAAATAAATATCACAGCGCACCACTAAACAAAAACGTCACATGGTTAAATTGTGATCTCCTCACAATTTACTCACAAATATACTGACTCAGAATGAAATCTGAGACTGTTTAGTTGAATGCAAAGCCATGAATGTGTTGCCTCAATGGCAATGGGTCAATACACAGGTCAATTGTACCTTCTACCATCTTGTGGATAAACATTTAACTGTTCTGGTTGTCACTATTTGTTGGTGGCATAAATAGGTAAACAGAGATACGATACTTGTAGTAAATCATTTGAAAGTTGATACTTTCCTGTAACACGACTGATGATCGCTTACGAGTCCCGACACCCGCATGACACTTATTCCTATTCCTATGTGCTCTTCCTCTTTGCTTTCACTTCTAAAGCACCCCCTCCAATGGACAAAAGGTACCCCCAGGTTCAAAGAACTCTAATAACAAATAAAAAGATGTTTGAGGGGTGAGGGTGTGGGATGAAGCTCCAGTGATCATATCCTGTAATTCCTTGACACATTTCTAGAAGCCCGTGGCTGAGCGTAAGTCTAAAAATCAACAACAGATAAGCCTCTCTGTGTCCCTTCTCTTTGATCTGGAGGGGTGTGGAGATGCTGTGGTGGGTGGGGGGGGGGTGTAACTACTAAGCTTCCTGTTCTGGACCTCCCATTCCTGCTTGAGATGTAGAGACCCTGGAGGGAGTGCTGAGCAGAGGTAGTATGAGAGCTGAAACAGAGGCAGGATGTTACCTTTGTGTGAAGGAGCAAAGTGCGAAGCCGGCATTTTCTCCAATTTCGTATGCCACTGACGTGTGAAAGGGGTACAAAGTCGCCCCAGCACATTTTGGGCTAAAGAGGTAGAATCAGAGCTGGTAACAGAAGCGAGAACACTTCAGACGTCCTTTTTTCTGTTATTTTGTTTATACAAAACAGCAACATGGACAAAAGGTAGAGCAACGCTGGCATGAGTTGATTTCTGAGTATTTCCCTCAACACAAAGGTGATGGGCATTCTGTGATACCAGGACCTCAGTGTGAAACCATCATTTTCTAGTGTCCCAGTTTTGTAATAATGGCAACGACATGGAATTGGGGACAAAGTCAGCCTAAATTGTCAGGCTGACTTTATGGCTTTAGTGCTAATATCAGAGGATTACATAACATCACCTGTGTGTGTTGGTGGTGGGGAGGAAGTCTTTGTGCGAAGTGTTTGTTTTCTTTTTTCACAAGAGGAAAAAAAAGGCAGAGAAATTTTATCTTTTTTTTTCTGTCAGAAGTCACAATTTTCCAACTCAATTCTTGAGTCTTCCCCTTAACACACAGGCAAACAGAACTGCTTCGCGGCCCATTTTGGGCATTGACCCAAAGTTCGTAAACCGCTGTCTTGGATGCTACGTCTGTAGAAGAGTAATAGAAGCCAAAGTGACATGAGGTCACCTCCTTTATGGAGGTAATCAGAGTTGCCTTCCTGTCTATTTTCACCCTATTCACACACAACTTGACCCCCAAGACAACAACCTTCTCCCAGTGTGAAACAGGACACCATTTTTTTTCTTTTTTTTTGTGATGGCTTTACAGCCTCGCAAGGCAACGGCACAAACAAGCTTCATTCCCCCGCCCCCACTTGAGCTTTAAAAACTGTTTACGTAGCATGTCGGAGAACAAACATTCTGTGTGGACTTGTTTGGCAGCAGCACTCGTAAATCTTGAGAGCTTCCTTTAAAGAAACAACAGCTTGTTATGACATTTAGTAGCATCACCAAGCGTAGCTTGCGGAAACGATGTAAAATTGCGCAAATATTCTTTTTTTTTTTTTTTAATAGTGTCTAAACAGAGATGGATTGAGACAAGGTTTCATGCGACAAGCCAAACCACAGTCAAAGCTTCAGTCGAGTTTGGGGAATGCAGCAGTGGCCAATAAAGTTGAGCTAACAGCTACCGCTAGCACATTAGCCAAGTGTGAGCAGCTTTTGGTTTTAAACAAACTCATCAAAAATGTCGTTGTTCTTATAGTAAGCGCTGAATAGTAGCTAGCTCTGGTCTACTGAAACAAAACATTCAAAAAATAAGAAAAGGGGGGCAAAATATTTTTTGTTTAAGGATGTTATTTTGATTAAAATATGAAACATTATTTTCATCTAATAATGAACAGAATTATTATATGGAATGTAAACATATGGTAATGCCTTATATTTAGTTCTAAATCTGATGAAAATTGGGTGTTGTAAAATAAAATCATCAGGGAAGGTGACTAGTTGATGGATGAGAAAAAGAAAGTGCCTTGTGATGCCCCACCAACAGCAAGCCGCTCCACCCTACGACCCAACAACATCCCATTGCCCCCCAGCCAGGAAGAGCTGGACAGAACTAAAGCCCCCCCCATTGTTGTCGCCTCATACAGGATCACCAGGCAGTGAGACAGGGATCTAAAGGGGTTGGAGAAAAGATGAGGCTGGTGGTGTAGGGGTAGGGGTTGGATGGGGTGGGGTGTTTGGGATGAGTGTGTGAGAAGGGGAGGGGGCTGGGGGAGTATTATTTCCAGCCACATAACAGAGGAGCCGTTGGGGGAGATGTAGGGATGGGGGTGCTTGGCGGGACGCAAGGGGAGGGCAATAAGGGGTGGGGGGCAAGGGGGCTGTCTGTGAGGGGAGGAAATGAATTGAAAAAAAGCCAGCAGACGGGAACCAGCTGTCTGGATGCAAAGTCTAATCTCCCCCTCAAAAAAGCCAGAGGAAGGGAGCAAAGCGGGTATTGTGGGGGGGTGGGGTGAAGGTAGTAGTTTGGGAATTATTCTTCTTCGTCCTGGATGGACCCAAGCACGACGTCGCTACATGAGTCTGGTTTTGTTTTCCAGGCCGCCACATTTCAAAGGGAGAAGCGGAACAAAGGTGGTTTGGAAAAGGGCCTGGAAGCCTCTGAGTTAGCAACAAGTATTGGCTAGCCGTGAGCAAGCCTTTTGGATTAGCAAATCAGAGATGAATCAAGATGAGACTGCAAGCTTAACCACAATAAAAGTGACTGTTCTACTAAGGGTGTAGAGTGGTTAAAAGGAAAGTCAAACTCATAGCTAATCCAAAACATCTTTGTTTTTGTAGTTAGCCCTGAGTCATAGGCAGTTATGATCTTGTTTATGGATTAGCCAATTGATCATCTTTTAATTTCAGGATTGAATTGACAAGATAAACCAAAACAAAATCGACAGTCTTTGGACTTTATGGTTATAATCGTTATGCAGCAGTAGACAGTAAAATCAACCTAAAAGCTTTTGCCAGCTTGGGTTAGCCAAGTGTGAACAGCCTCTGCTTTCAAACTAATCCAAACACGGTGTTGTTCTTGGGTTTAGCACCAATTTTTAGCTAGCCGCAAGTTATCCTTTGGATTAGACACTCTTTTCATTTATAATTTCCAGCAAAGGGGGGGGGGGGTCATGCAGTCATTATTTCGGGTCAGTACATATAGGTCCAGTCTGTCCGTTGTAGGCGACAACTAACAGCGTGGAGCTTTATTGCTTGTATTGTCCCTGCATGTGATGGAGTATCATTTAGTACGTTCCTGACGCTGATTGACTGCCACCGATGACAGACTAGGCTAGCTTGAAATAATGATCAAATGATGTGCCCACTCCTGTTGAATTCAGGCGAGGCTCCATGCCACGAGCTAAACTACGATAAAAGTGATCGACTGAGTGGACACAGAAGTCCAACTAATCAACACACCATCCCCTTGAAAGCAGACATGACGTGATCCCATTTTGATAGACCCTCACCTCGTCTTTGAAACTGAATGCAAAGTCAGACTTTACAGACAGGAAGTGACGCATGGAATACAGATGACTTGATGAAACAGGATCCACCGATCAGGCACCTTGATTGTCCTTGCCCAAATAAGGGCATTGAAAGTGACAGGAAGAAGGTCTTGGAAAAGAAAATGGAGGGCTGTGTGTTTCGACACTAAAAACAGAATGGTGGTGTGGTGCTTGGGTAGGGGTGGTGTGGGTACTGCAGCGGTTGGTGGTGTTTGTGGTGTACACCCTGGAGCCTCAATGAAACACCTCCATCTTGAATAGACCTCGACACCTGATAAAACACTAGCTTGCCCTTTATAGCTCCTAAGGAGAAAAGATGGCGCTGGGTGACAATCTAAACAGGAAGCAGTAGCAGTTTCTGACCGCAAACATCCAGTGAAGCCAAGCTGTCCCAGTTTGGATCAGCACGCAATGTATCCTTTATCCGGATCCACATCTCGACCTAATTGGGGTCTTTCCTCCAAAATATCCCAAAAGTTTGAGGGAAATTGTTTTCACTTTTCTACGAATTGTGATACCATTTGTGCAAAATGCTGCTAAAATTGGATGTACGGAAACAAAATGTGTGTTTGGGGCAATTTTTGTTTGTTTGTTTTTTTCTTGAGCCCCCACTTAATGAACATTAAGTAGCTTTCATTTGGAGTCTCTTTCACATGTTGTGTTGTAAACTTCACATTGCCCTTGTAGTTGTAGTGATTCAAATGTAATATTTGACGTGAATAAAGCAAATAGGTCCTTGTTTTGGTACAAAATTCAGCTAAAAGCTGCCATAAACAACATAAAAAATGAGATATTTGTGTATTTAAGTTATTTTCATCAAATAATCAATTAATATGTTTGCAAGGAAAACATGGCTCTTCCAGTTTTCTACAAATTGCAGTGCACCTTCTTTTCATACAAATTTCTACTCCGATCTGGGGCAATCAAACAAATCATCCTGTTGTGTTTGGCAAAATGACATCAACAAAGATATTTTTTGAAAAATGCAGAGATGTCCGTTTTCTACTATTTGCAAGGCCTGTCAGACACAAACAATTCTGTTGACAATCCCATTTATGTTGGAAAAAAGCTACAATTGTGATATTGTTTTCATTCATCCAAAAAAATGTTTGATGGAATGTAAAAATGTCAGTTTTGTACTTATTACAATGCTTTACATTTTGTTGAGAATCCTACCTACTACAGTCAGTTTTTTAATACCAAATTTGACATCCTTTTTTTTTTTTTGAGGACAGAATGCTACTAAATCCCGGTGAGACTATTTCAGGATTGACACAATTCAAATCAGCTCTGACTTCCGGACTATTTGAAAGTCATTTTTATCCTGCAGAGGCTGAGTGGATGTTGGATTGAGTTTCTGGACACATCAAACGTTTCTCACACAGCTTGTCCAAAACCGAAAAGTCTCCAGAGGTTTTTTTTTTTTTTTGGGCACGGGTCACCGTGTAGGGAGTCCAGAAGAGGTCCAAATCCCTACACTTCCTCTGATTGCTTATTTCTATTTATAAGAGTGTAGGGAGTGCAGCGGGGAGGGAGTGGGGGTGGGATGGGGGGGGGGGTAATCGGAACCATATGAGGAGTTTGAGGAAAGCTGAAGCAGCAATGTGGAGGAGGACCATTCGGAGAGAACATTCTGCTCCAGCTATGCCCCGGCTTGGAAAAAAAGGACTGCCCCGGTAGGACGTGCGGCTTGGAGGTTCCTCCGTGACTCACGTGGTAGTCATGTAGTTAAAAAATAATAATACCATGAAGAATGACGTGGGCGTGTGGAGCTGCTAAATTTAACCTGAAACAAGCTGCGCAGTTTACACCAACAGATTACTTAATAGTGACTCAGATTTCACTTAGCAAAAGTAGCGTCATTCACCACATGAGTAAGATGTGTGTTTGATGAGCAAAAGAAACCACATAGAACGCTTTTTTTTTTGCACGTCATGTATAATAATAATAAAAAACATATGTTGCATCATATTTTTATGTTCCCCACCATCTTATAATTATCACTATACATCATGTGTTAACAGTGCAGCTGCTGGTTGGCTTAGTTGCATGGATTGGAATTGGACAGAAGTGAAAGGAAATAAAAATTTTAAAATAATATTTTTAATAAATACACATTTCTGTAGGCCTCCTTAGAAGTTGCATTAATTGATGTTGGAGAGGGAAAGGAGACAATCTGTGTGTGAGTGTGTGTGTCTGTGTGTCTCACACACACACATTATATGCAATACGTACCATTTCATCTTTATTGAATTGACTTGAGCCTTCGGAGGAAATTTCGAAACACTAAAATGGTCTCCGCTGGAAAAAAGGTTCAAAAGCTAGTTCAGCCTCGATGGCCAAGTTAGAGATCAGCTTCCTTATTTGGCTTAGGCTGAAAAACATCAGGTAAACCCACTGTCACTACAAGCATATAATGGAGGAAAGAAAAAAAAAGAGGTCTCCTATTGTTTGCTATCAAGCGAGGGAGCCAAATGGCTCTCGAGTTGCGTCACAGTGAAAGACGACAGGAAACTGACAAATCACTCATCCACTTCTAAGCCAACAAAAGGTACCCCCGCCCCCGCAGCACCCCTCGAAAAAAAAGCACATTAAGGAGCATTCGGTGTGGATGGTAAACCCTTTTCAGGTGTCATTCCAACTTTTTGTGAAAATCTGGTGCAATAAAGTCGCTATTGTGGGTTAACAGTCATGGAAGGAAGTCACAAATTACCGATGCTAGACAGTACAGTCACACTTTGTTACTGTACTTGAGTAGATTTGATTGCTATCTGTACTCAATTTGCATATTTTGTACTATAAATTTGGAAACTTTTTTTCCACATTTGGTCAAGGTTAGAGGCCGGGCTAGGGAATTAACTTCAACTCTAACAGCAGCTGCTGAAGAAGATATGGACATTAAGAACGTAAAGGACGGTTTTGACATGATGGGGTTTTAATTAATATGTTCAATCGGTCCTTCTGTTTTACATGTCTTTTAGAACCTTGAGAGTGAGTGAGTACTTGTGTGTTTCGTTGGATTATTACGATGCAGACGGTTGTATAATCTGGATTTAAAGGAAACAATGTAAAGTGTATTTTATTATTTACTACTTGAGCTTTTTTTTTGTTGTTGGTCAGTTCACATTAGCCATCTACATGTAAATGTTGATGCATAAAAGCCTACGGCAACCATTTGATTCCCCCTTCTCGGATTTGAGCACCTCTCTCTCTCTCTCTCTCTCTCTCATTTCAGTACAGTATGTGATAGCTGTAGTCCATGAAGATTTTAGACTAGTTTTAGTCACATATTATTAAGAATATATAATAAATTTCATGATTTTGACAACAAACGAACATGTTCACAAAGTTGAATGGCCTTAAGTATCGAACGAGCAAAACAAAAATATAACATCTTATTAACCACATGACTAGCACCCATCATGTGCTTTTTGATCTTTCTTTCTGAGCAAAGGTCAAAAATTTTATGTACGGTATCTGTATTGTTCAGTTTTTGTTTGTTTTAATGTGTGGGGAACAGCAACGCGTAGAAAATGCCGCACAAATCCCATCGCAAACTAAGCTAACAGTGCAGCTTGTGCTACCGATAGCGCATCCGGGTCTGTATCGTGAGGTCTAAAATTTGCCAAAAAACAGATTTAACAAACATGGAATGAATCAGCTCAATTGGGAAGGAAACATACTCTGGAAAAATACATAAACAATACTGTTTATTCTCCTTCAGGTAAACTAGCACACTTTTAATTCATCACTATGTAAGCCTGTGCCCCACTAGTCACTGGTCCCTTCCTTCATTCACTTGTCGTGATGTCACAAGCCAGAGGACCAAATGATTGGCTGCCGGAACATTGCCTGACTAAAAACACAAAAATTAATCTTTTGTACAGCGTAGACTTTGAACATTTGACGGGTCACCCGCAAACATTTTCAACCAGTCTCATCAACCTCAATCTCAACACTGGCATTGAGTGTTTGATGGTCTTTTCTGTTTTTATGTTAATTTATCGTTTTAACTATCTTTGTTTTTGTGCATCTCATTTTCACTCCATGTTCAGCACTGTTTATGCAGCAACGGTTGTGTTTAAAGTGCATGAAAAAGGGACAACAATGAACTCATTTAAGCTGTTTCCGAAAGTGCTGCCGTTCATGTGTATACATACATTTGAATTGACCTTGCCAAAGGAGAAACAGTCAAAAACTGCTTAGCAGTAGCTTTTCTGCTTGTATTTGAACTGTTTCCTCTCATGGAAATGTTGATTCAATCGTACCTCTCATTTTTTGCAAAATGTTTCTTCTGTGTCTTTGCCCACCTAAAATGCTGACAAAGTCAAAAGACTGACTGTATGTAAGTTGATAGTTCCTTCAGTGCCCGTGTTTACCTTCCTCACCTTCTTATCTACAAAACTTACAACGTTCCGACAACAACCCCCCACCACCCATTTCAATGCATCTGAGGACTTCCTGGTTTGTCCAACTGACTTTCAAAGTGATGACCTCATCCCTTGGGGGGCCAGGGTGGGGGATGGGTGTCAGCAGACTTCCCAAGTGATAAATTCCCCTGACACAAAAAAAAAAGACAAATGGGTAGGGGAAAAAGGAAAGGGTGAGGGTGGGGTTGAAGTTGCCTTTAAGTGCAGGAACTACGCCGTAAAAGCTTGCCATTGATGGCCACCAGTTTTATTATCTTTGAACAGGTGGCTTGCTAATGGTCACGCGCACACACACACACACACACACACACACACACACACACACACACACACACACACACACACATTATGAGGAGCGCCTGGAAGTTTGGGAATCTGATTGGGAGGATCTTGTGTTGACTTGTTGAGTGACTTCCTGTGGGTAGTGGGGAGTGGTGAGCTCATGTGATGTCAGCGTCACATTCACAATGCCAAAAATTCCATCAACACACACATTCGGGGGAGAAAGCAAGACAAGAACTTGTTTGTTTTCATTAATTAATATATTTTCTGCATTAAAGTTAACATAGTTTTCTTTTGTGCCACCCTTTTAATTTTTTTCTCAGTAAGTATTTGATATTTTTGTTATATTGACATGAGTAAAATTTTAAGACTGTCTCTTGCAATAAATATCATAAAATAATAGAGCTTCACATAATAAATATTTTTGTACAACAACAAAAACAATTTTAACAGATTTTCTTAACCAAAATAGCCAGAATTCCTCTTTTTTGAGCATACAATGTACACAAAATAAATGGGAGGATGAGGGAAGAGAAACATATTCCATGTGAAGAAAAGAGAAAAAACAAACACGACAAGATGGATGTGCTTGTGTTAATGCAACATAAGCATGGAGGAGGTTTTTAGTGTGATCTAGCAACCAGTAATTCAACCAAAATTCAAAATATAACATACCTGCAGGTAACAGCTACATCATTGCCCTAAAAATAAGCAGGGTTTCTCAAACTGAGGATCAGGGGACAAGATTGGGTCCCAAATGTGAAAGTGGAGTTGTGACCCCTTGTTATTAAATATGTGTAGTTAGAGGAGACATTAACATGATGGGATGAGGAAGGGGTCAGGGGCTATGTCAAAAAATAAGCAGGGTTTCCCAAACTGAGGGTCAGGGACAGGGATAGGATCCCCAAATGTCATAGCAAAATTGCATTCTTCTGCATTCGTTTGGCTTGTGTTGACGTTACCGAGGCGGTAAAGTGAGAGAAATCCTGCTTCAAAACAAGCAGCATGACAGGGACCAAGAATGGGTCACCTTTCTGGGGGCACTCCGCCATTGTCAATTTGGAGTTGTGCTCTTTTGCAATGTACAGTTGTTGACATTACTTGGGGGCTACTTTGAGAAACCCTGCTCGGGAAAGACACTCCTTCACAGGAAAATAATGGAAGTAAAACGATACGGGAATCGGAGAAGAGACTCGAGGAAACACACGGGGGCGGGTAAGGCAAACACTGGTGTGTAAAAACACGGTCCTGAACCGGAAAAAAAACAAAAAAAAAAAAAACATTTTTCAAATCGAGTGGTTTTTCTTCAAGGGAAGATGGGCGGGAGGTGCTTGCTGGATTTTGTCGCTGTCATTATTGTCCATGGTGGTGGTTGTTGGAATCGGGGAGGGGGGGGGGGGTAATCAGGAAAGTTTCTCCTGGTTCTGCGGGGCCCAGCTCTCCAGTTTACAGTACACAGTGTTGGAGTTCTTGCATCGACAGCCGGGCCTCCGCACCCGGTCGTAGCATCCCTGGCATGCCTTCAGGCAGCCCTTGACCGGCGGGTAGCACAGCAGGCAGGGGAAGAGTACCGACATTAATCCCATGCACAGGAAGCGCGAGCAGCAGTGCGAGTGCGATGGCGAGCAGGGGTGGTCGGCACACGAGTCCCCCTCGTCGTCGTTGGAGCAGTGGTAGAAGATCCCTTTGACCAGGCACATGCATGTGCCGTGCTCCAGCGCACTCTCTGCCGAGCACAGGCACTGGCCG